>NC_090726.1:106388067-106430567 GCF_036898095.1 Palaemon carinicauda | reverse complement strand
GGATGTACACTCGGCATAAAGTAAAACAAAAAGAAGTCAACAATACTCAATTTTTAAAACGCACCCGAAATTTAAAAACAAAAGTACACGCTTTTTTAATGAGCAATTAACTATTTAAAGAGTAGCAATTTTCTAGAAGAAAATGTTTCCCAAAAAATAGTGGTTTGCTGATGAAATCGGATGCCGTATTTTTAGCTACGATTGAAATGGATGTAGACTCTGCATAATTTTTTCGTTTCGTATTTAATTGACACTAAGAAAACTAATTTTAGTTTCTTCATCTATATGTAAGTATTGTATAACATGAGAGAGAGAGAGAGAGAGAGAGAGAGAGAGAGAGAGAGAGAGAGAGAGAGAATGAATCAGCTGTAATCGAATGCCGTGTTTTTGTTTTGTGAGAAATTGATCGCCACGACTAACAACAACATATGTACTGAACTTTACACTATTATACAGACTACTGTAATATGATAAAGTAAAATATTTGTAATAACCTATTTTATATGAAATGGGGCTATTTGTTGACTTCTACGGCTGAAAATCGTAGACATCCGAGTTAGGTTACACTTACCCTAGACCAAAATTTAACACTAACGACTCACGAACAATCCGCATTATGAACAGACTCTCGGTCCCTATTGTGTTGGTTAGTTGGGGACTGTCTGTATATGATAAATTTTTTTTTGCACATTTAAACGTGTTTTTTCCATATTTCAAATAAGCCATATATATCAATACATTAAAGTCTGGATTCTCTTAACGACCTTGGGATCAGAGCCCCAGGCGGAATCACCCAAAGACTATAATATCAGACCGGCCGGGATTTGAACCCTGGTCCAGGATATCTGTATGCCAGTGACCATACCACTCAGCCACGGGGCTCTGAACCCGAGGTAGTTAAGAGAATCCAGACTTTAATGTATTGATATATATGGCTTATTTGATATATATATATATATATATATATATATATATATATATATATATATATATTGAGAGAGCTCTTTCTGAATTGTATCCCTATGTTGATTTCAAGAATCTACTAACCATAGGTAGCATGTTCATATACAAAGACATTCTACCAGATTTGATGAGGTCCTCAACTGTTATTTATAAAATTGTCCTAGATATAATTTAGAACTTATGTTGATTGTTTCAACAGTCTCTTGATGATCAACATGGACTCCCATAGAGGCGTCAGTCATCATATGGGTTGTACATTAAATAAAAAGGAATTTTCTTCCATACATAGCCACGCTCATGCGTGCAAGCAACCAACTGACTATTCCAATTTCAAAATACTAGCCCAATCACCCAATAGCTATTCACTACCTACCCTAGAATCACTTTCTTCACAGCTATTCCCTACTCTCAATCACTTGAACTACCTCCGTTCCTTTACATATTGCCTGACGAATTATCCCACTTAATCTTCTAACCATCTCTTATACACACTGACGTCTAAACCTCCCACGCTTTTCATGTTTTAGTCTTGTATTTTTCTTTACTAGGCGAGTTACTTGCTTATCCAGTGATTTTTTCTCTTTTTTTTATTCCAGGTTATTTCTGTGCATTAATTTTTTGATTTCCATATCTATTATATTCTGTTAATTCTTTTATTGTTTTTCAAGTTGTTTCTGTGTATTTGCTCTGATTTTGATATAGTTCTTTTCCTATGTCATTCATTTAATTTTATACTTTTGATGCATTTGGTTTAATTTCTTATTTTGTAGTATATTTCAATCACTTCATTCTTCATGTATTTAGATGTATTTGTTATAATTCTTGCCCGTTTAACTGAATTTCCTTGATTTAACGTAATTATGTCAATTCATTTATGTTTTTGTTCATTTTTTAGATCCGATAATGGGAAATGTTCCCGAAAGCTTAGCAAATGAATTGTCCAAATGTCAAAGTATCTACTTTCCTTCATCTTTCTACTATATACACACACACACATATATATATATATATCACAAATTATTAGTAATTTGTATTTTTCCTAACATACTTACCGAGAAACACTTTCTTAGGAGTTACCTGGAAACTCCTCTCAAACGACCAGAGTTTTGTGTAGTTTACCCTACTCCCATTTTCTATAATGGTAGGCCTAGCGGAGGGATACGTGCCCTGAGGGCAATCCCAAGGTAGGCCGCATGCTCTCTCGGGTCGTAAGCTTCAGTAAGTTCTATGTAAGTAACAATACTAAAGATCAGTGAGGCACCTGGGGGAAGGAAGGGAGGGCCATAACCCGAAAGTGTTTCTCGGTAAGTATGTTAGGAAAAATACAAATTAAAAATAATTTGTGATTTGTTCCAACACAGAGACTTACCTCGAAACACTTTCTTAGGAGACTTACACTTTAGGAGGTGGGAGTGCCTCCTTGACTGAGGGCCCAAACAACTGGAAAGTAGGATAAACTACACAAAGAGCCCATTAATTGTGCATGAAGTACTCACCCTACATAATTCCTTGATGATGTGCTTGATGTAATATGGATATATGGCATAGTGCGGGTCTACTGTGCAAGACTTCCCAAGACGATAAATAGTACGAGGAGAAGAAGGGGAAAAAATGAAAAGATCACCTGTGTCTATAGATTTGAAACCGCGATTGAACCTGGGGTTTGGGCCGTTAAATCGGTTGGAGCGCTGAGATGACTGGCCCGATGGAAAAACCATCCAATGACTTCCTCGTACAATCTTTGAGATAGTGAGAAGTGAACGTCGACTGGTTAGACCAAGTACCTGCTCTGAGTACCTGCGCAACTGACATGTTCTTTTCAAAGGCTAGAGAGGTACTTAAACCCCTAACATCATGTGCCCTGGGCTTTCCTGGAACTGAAAGTCCAGCACTCGAATTAGCCTGAATGATAACTTGCCTGAATGATAACTTGCCTGAGCCAAAAAGAAATGGTGTTCTTGGAAATATTCTTTTTCGTCCTCCCCGTGGACACAAAAAGATTCTTCATACCAGGGTGGAGATTTGCTGTCCTTTTAAGATATTTCCTAATAGCTCTGACAGGGCACAGCTTTAAATCTTCTTGATTACCTGAGTTTGGAATAGCCGGAATAGAGAAACCCTCGAACCTAGAATCCCAAACGGATGGGTTCTGGGTCTTAGCGACAAACGAGGGAACAAACTTGAAGGATATTTCTCTCAAACCCCTTGAGTGTTCTATCTCATAAGACAACCCATGATGTTCACCTACCCTCTTCGCTGAAGCCAAAGCTAACAAGAAGACTGCTTTAAGCGTAAGATTTCTGTCAACAATATCTTTTAAAGGTTCGAAGGGCGGCTTACTACGCATGTCTAGAACTCTAGCCAGGTCCCATTTCGGAACCCTAGGAGACGAGGGTGGCCAGGACTGCTCAAAACTCTTGATGAGCATCGAGATGTGTCTAGAAGAGCCCAAATCTATCCCTTTCAATAGAAAGACTTGTCTGAGGGCAGCTCGTACCCCCTTAATTGCTGGAATCGACATGCCCAGCACATCCCTGAGGTGAACGAGGAAATCTGCAATGTCGGGGACTGCAGCTTCTAAAGGCTCTATTTTCTTTGCAGCACACCATTTAATAAAAGTTGCCCATTTTGCTTGGTAGACTGCTGTAGAAGACTGTCTCAAGTAACGGGACATTCTCACAGCTGTCTTTGACGAATACCCTTGTCTTTTCAGGAGCCACTGGATAACCTCCAGGCGTGAAGACCAAGGGATTGAGAGTTTTCGTGGAACCTCTGAAAGTGTGGCTGTCTCAGGAGGTCTGGTCTGTCCGGTAGAAGCCACGGAGGAAGAACCGCCAGACCTTTTAGGTCTGGGAACCACTCTCTCTCCGCCCACCAAGGCACTACCAAAGTCATCTTTAGGTTGTTGGCTGTCCTTACTCTGTTGAGGACTTGTCTTATCAAAGCGAAGGGAGGAAAGGCGTACACGTCCAGATTGTCCCACTTGTGTTGGAAGGCGTCCTCCAAGGCCGCCTTTGGGTCTGGGACAGGAGAACAGAATACGGGGAGTTGCGCGTTCAACCTCGTCGCGAAGAGATCCATTACCGGAGAACCCCACATCTGAATGATGAATCTTGCTACTCCTGGGTGAAGAGACCATTCTGTCCCCACTACTTGGCCTACCCTGCTGAGGCCGTCTGCTAAAATGTTCTTCTTTCCCGGAATGAATCTCGCTGACAGTCTGACTTGTTCTTTTTCCGCCCACTCCAGGACTTGCAAGGCGAGAACGCACAACTCCTTCGACTTCAACCCTCCTTCCTTCTTTATGTATGCCACTACTGTGGCATTGTCTGACAGAGCCACTGAGTTTCTTTTCAGATCCCGAGTGAAGTGTAGGCAGGCTTCCTGAACCGCTTTCATCTCCAGAACATTGATGTGGAGAGTCTTCTCTTCTACCGTCCATTTGCCTCTCGTTGTTTTTCCTAGAAGATGGGCTCCCCACCCTTCTTTTGAAGCATCCGTGAAGAGCAAAAGTTCTGGAGGTCCGGAAGACAGTGGCATCCCTTTTAGTGTGTTTGCTCGATTCCGCCACCATTCTAGAGCCTGTTTGGTCTCTGGTAGAACTGGCACAATCCTGTCCGGGGAACCTCTCTGATCCCACCGATCTTTTAAGTTCCACTGGATGCTCCTGAGGTTCTGTCTTCCTTGGGGAACTAACTTCTCTAATGACACCAGATGTCCTATTAACCTCTGCCAATCCTTTGCTCTTCTGGGTTGGCCCTCTAGGAAGGGACGGAGAACTTGGTCCAGGTTGTTGAGCCTGTCTACTGATGGAAATGCCTTTACTAGCAATGAATCCAGGACAATCCCCAAGTACGTCGCTTTGTTGGTTGGGATCAGCTGAGATTTCTCCAGATTGACTGTGATGCCCAGAGTTTTGCATAGTTGAAGAAGGTCTGCACCTTGTTGCTTCAAGACTTCCTTTGAGGAGGAAAGGAGTAACCAGTCGTCCAGGTACCGAATTAAACGGATCCCCGTTCGTGAGCCCAGACGGAGATTGTCGTAAAAATTCTTGTGAATACCTGGGGGGCTGTAGAAAGTCCGAAGCACAGGGCCTTGAATTGCAAAATCCGGGCACCCAATTTCACCAGGAGAAACTTCCTGCTTGCTGGATGAATTGGGATTTGGGAATAGGCATTCTTGAGGTCTAAGGAAATCATGAAATCCCCTTCCCTCAAGGACGCCATGACCGTTCTTGGGGTGTCCATCTCGAAATGTGTCCTTCGTATGAATTTGTTGAGGGCTGACAGGTCTATCACAGGTCTTCATCCTCCCGTTGCTTTCTCCACCAGGAAGAGACGACTGTAGAACCCTGGTCCCGGAAGATGCACAGTCTCCATTGCCCTCCCTTCTCCATCATTGTGGCGACTTCTTCGTCCAAAGCTGCTCTCTTCAACGGGTCTTTGGGGACCAACCACTCCGCCTGGCTTGCTGGAATCAAGGGAGGAGGATCCTGTAGAAAGGGGATCCTGTAGCCCTCTTTCAAAACTGTTACTGTCCATGGTTCTGCTCCGTGGAGCTTCCATGCTTGCCAAAATTGTCTGAGGCATCCCCCTACCTGAGGCTTGGGAAGGGGAGGGGGGCCTCTCAAACTATCTCCTACGAGAGGATCGACCTGATCGACCTCTCCTGGAGGATGAATAGGAACTCCTGTAGGTGGAAGGGGCTGATATAACCCCCCTTCGGGAGGGATTCGACGACTGAGCCCACTGTCCTGTAGAAGGCTCTCTCCTTCCTTGAGATGGGGAAGAACGACATGTAGCAGGAGCCTAGGCTACCGGCCTCCTAAAGACGGGTCTTCTCGCTGATTGAGCCTTCGGAACGATGACGTCTTTCTTCTTGGCCATCTTCTCCGCCACCTCTTCCGCTTTCTTGACCGGAAACAGTCCCTCGTTCCAGACCGTATTGTTACGAAGGGCCCTTGCTTCCCTGTCTGGGATTTTCCTAGATAGGTTTTTCGGAACGAGTCCCTTCTCCTGAGAACTCAATTCGCAGAAAGAGCTAACGCCTGGAACGTGTGAAATTTTAAGACATTCCACCCGATCCAACCAACTCCTTCAGAGCCTCTCGTTTGGCAGGATCTAAAGTCTCGGTCGGGATCTGCGTACACACCAAGGTAGTAGCCCACCAGTCCAGCCATGATGCGACGTTCACTAGATCCTTCGACATCTCCTCCATCATGATGGACTCGGACTGGGAAAAGTAAATGGGTGCGGTAGAGACCCTGTCTTCTGGGGCACCTTGACTCAAAATCTCCAGGACGTCCACAAGCTTGCACGCCCCATGTGGGCGTCCCTCCAAAGCATAATATTTACTTTGGGATTTCAATCCCTGTAACAGTTTAGCTGCAGTGTAGCCTTTGGATGATTCCCCATTGCGGGTGATCACCTTGTCGATGTGAGCTCGCCCCAACTTGACGTATCTCGCCTCCGGAAGAGCTAATGAAGCCTTCTTTTGGACGGGCTCGTCCATAATTCGATTTAGGCCACAGGTCCAGTCGTCTTCCTCCTGTGGTAGAGGCTCCGCGATCTTCTTGTGACTCCTTATCAAGGAGATCACCCTCCTATAAGCGGAGTCCTCCGTCGTACCAAGCCCTGCGACCTCATCAGAGTCCTCCGTCTGGCGATGGGGTGAAGTATTAGCACGGGCACCTCCGCTCTGACGGGACCCGCGGCTATGTCTTCCTTGAGAGACAGGCGCCTCTGTCACCTTAAGGGGCTTCGACGAAGGGACGGGCTCCTCCGTGAAAGTGTTCGGCGGAGGGACCTGTGCGTGTAGATCCATACCATGGGCAATCTCGTCGAGGCTGCCCGTCCTAGGAGGTGACTCCCTCTGCTGGGCAGGTTGAATCTCCCTAGGACGAGACTTATGCCTACTAGACGAGGCCTTGTGGTCATAGGCTGAAGCCGACGTGCGGTTACTGGAGGCCCTTCTAGGAGGACTGTTTCCTGCCAGCTTAACCACGGAGCCTGAGACTGAAGTCGGGTCTCTCAGCTTGGATTCTGGTACCAGGACCCATCGTTCCTGAGGAGAACCAGCTCTCCTGCTCTTCCTATGCGGGGAACGAGATCTCCTTCTCCTTTCTCTCGATTCCGAGGGAGACCTAGAAAAAGACTGCCTCCTCCTGGAACGGTCCCTCTTCCTTCTACTTCTCCTTCGGCGTTCCTCGTCCGATGAAAACGAAGACTCCACCACCGACGATTCGGACTTCTCATGGTAACGCGGCCTAGCAACAGATGGAGCTTTTCTCAACACCTGTTGGGTTCCTGACGTGGAAGGCTGAAGGAATTCCTCTAGAACTGCCGACGAAGGAGCTGGAGGTGTAGACGGACGAATTCTGAATGGAAAGGACCCGTTGTGGTCTTCCTCCGTCCTCAGAGGGACTTGAACGGAGTCCTCGGCAGGCTCCATCCCAGGGGATCTTCCTGCGGGGAATCCTCTCTATCCATGGCACCCTCCGCTGCTGAAGCTTCGGAAACATCTACCCACGAATCTGGGGAAGAAAAGGGCACATTTTTATTCCACATGGGGTCCCCTGCCGAGACGTGCTCCCCTAGCACAAGAGCATCGTCCCGCGGATCCCCACTACACATACCCTCCGGCGCCTGGATCGCCTTAAAAGAATCAGAAACACCCGTAACAAGACCTTCCTGGGGAAGAGGCATCGTCTACTTCCCCTTAACCGACTTACCTCGTCCCCTACTCTGGGTAGGGGAAGAAGAAGGAACTCTACTCGGACCCTCACCAGCTGAAGTTGCGAGAGAAGAAATACTAGCCTTCCTTGGAGACCGCTTCGTAGACTTCTTTTTCTTGGTCCCATATCTTACCCATTGGACCTCATTCCATCCATCACATTCCGGACACGTGTCCGGAGGAGAACACACTTTTCCCATACACGAGGAACAAAGGGAGTGCGGGTCAACATCGGGCTTGGACAAAAAAGCCCCACACGACTTTCCAGCCCTAGGCCCAGGACAACGGCGAGTATGCTCCATCGCACACATTCACAAAACCACTAGACACAGGCTCGACAAGAGGATGAGAACACTAAAAGCACAAAGGAATTAAAGCCAAAGCACACAGTTAAAGCACTAAGCACGAGTAGGAGCGCACAACGGACCATGCGGTAACCACGTGGCCACAAGACACAAAGGGTCGCACCGAGATCAGAGGAGCGTCGGGATGATAACACGACGCGACCAGAGAACTTACTGAAGCTTACGACCCAAGAGAGCATGCGGCCTACCTTGGGATTGCCCTCAGGGCACGTATCCCTCCGCTAGGCCTACCAATATAGAAAATGGGAGTAGGGTAAACTACACAAAACTCTGGTCGTTTGAGAGGAGGTTCCAGGTAACTCCTAAGAAAGTGTTTCGAGGTAAGTCTCAGTGTTGGAACAAATATATATGTGTATGTGTGTATATGCACACACACACACACACATATATATATATATAGAGAGAGAGAGAGAGAGAGAGAGAGAGAGAGAGAGAGAGAGTGAGAGAGAGAGAGAGAGAGAGTAGGTTGGCCAGGCCACCAGCTAACTGTTGAGATACTACCATTAGAGTTATTGGATCCTTAGACTGGCCAGACCGTACTACATTGAATCCTTTTTTCTGGTTATGGATAATTTTTCCTTTGCCTACACAAACACCGAATAGTCTGGTCAATTTTTACATGCTCCTCAGTCTTCATACACCTGACAACACTGAGATTACCAAACAATTCTTCTGAGCTCAAGTTGTTAACTACTGCAATGTAATTGTTCGGTGGCTACTTTCCTCTTGATAGATGTAGAAGAGGGACTTAAGCTGTAGTAAGCAGCTCTTCTAAGAGGACACTCCAAATCCAAAGAATTGTTCACTAGTCCTTAGTAGTACCATAGCCTTTGTACAATAGTCTTTCAATGTCATGGGTTAGAGTTCTCTTGCTTGGGGGTACACTTCGGCATGCTGTTCTATCTTGTTTCTCCTCCTCTTGTTTTTATGAAGAATATATATATATATATACATTATATATATATATATATATATATATATATTATATATATATGTATACATAAAATATATTATATATATGTGTATATATATATATATATATATATATATATATATATATATATACATATATATATGTGTATACATAATGTATATGTATGTATATATAATATATGTATGTGTGTATGTGTATATATATATATATATATATATATATATATATATATATATATATATATATACATATATATACACATACATACATATTTATATATATATGCATGTATAAGGGAATTTGACGTAGGAAAAATCTATTTTTGGGTTGGATAGCCAGGTTGTCCTGATGTTAGTTCTTTCTGGCAACTTTCTACAGTATAATATTTCTGTGGTTGATATTACAAGAGAATTGCCGGCAGGTTTCACGGGGTTCCAACCCAGGGAAACGACTATCCGAAGATATCGTGTATGATCAGGGACGTATCCTGAGTTAACCATAGATATCTGCACCCCAAACAGACTTTAGCCAGTCTAATCCTCTAAGGGGTAGGATAAGTAAGGAGCCGTTACACATCCTATCACCTTCCGGTGCTCCTATATTATCCCGCTTCATCACTCCACGTCGCAGCTGAGCTATTGTGAAATAGAAGCCTCCAACGAGCAAAGGGGTGGGAGAAATTGGAGGTAACGGATGGGCCATCAGGACAACATGGCTATCTCACCCAAAAATAGATTTTTCCAATGTCAAAATCCTTTTTTTGGGCTCGAGCCATGTCGTCCTGATGGAAGTGTACCAGAGAATTATTTATACTTGGTGTGAGGCTTTTGCATTGAGAAACCCCAATTAATGGGTGCTCACCACTTGGGTAATGAAGCATAATTAAAAATTTCTACCTTAAAAATTAATCCAAAATTATCTTGATTTGGAAATATGATGTTCTAAGGGGAAAGATCTGTGACCTGCCATCAACCATCCCTGTGGTGAAGAACACTCCTTTTAACAGTGAGAAGTATATATATTACCAATATCATGAGCAAAGTGAGTAATAATTAAGGAACCAATAATCATCTTCAAACAGATTCTTAATGTGCAATGTTGGTGGAAATTCACCATAGTATACTAAGTTTATTGCAACTAAAAGGAATTATGTCTAGCAATAAAATGCATCCAACAGTATACAATTTTTTATTAACCAAATTACTTGAGGAAAATTCAATACAATTTAAGTGATAAGCATTATGATCTACCCCAATATATATCCCCAAGAAACTTTTTACCTAAGTAATCATGAGGGGAAACAATTTAATATATCCTAGAACCCCTTAAGGAGGAGATTTTCTGATAAAATTTAAACCGTATACGGCTAAATACTAAATGCAGTCTTTTAAAATGGTTTAATGGAGATCATGAAGCAAAAACGGACAGTTTACTTATTAAAGAAAATAAGCTGGAAGAATGCCCAAGGACGCACTTGAGGGCTATGTCGTTGCAGCCGGTTTTATAACACTACATGCTGCCACCACAAAATGATGAATTTCATCCAGTTGGACTTCAACCAGTATAAGCTTGTAAAACTTCAAATGACATATGCTGAAAAAAGTTCAGAGATGATGCCACTTTTTTAGGGTCATGACCCAACGGCATGCTAGCCGGGTCTGCTCTTTTAATAAAATATGCCAATTTTGCTCTCACTTGTTTCAAAGACAATTCTGATCCAACCATCTACCTCTAAATAATTGACCCTTTTTAAAATTCTTTGTCCTGTCAACATATGTCTTTAAACACTGCACTGGACACAGAGTGAGATCACTTTCGAGGGGAACTATTTTCCATGGTCCCCAATGTTTAGATGGAAGCTCATTCTTATACAAGAAGATAGGATTAGGGTATAAATTAACTTCACCATTGTCTGCACATTCTATGTGACCCTCATCCCTAGAGAGAGCCACAATTTTACTAACCCGAGCACCAGAAGCCATAGTGATTAGGAAAAATTTTTTTCCAGATAACTCTCGTAAAGACACTGTTTGATTGTCAATCTCCGAAGCCAATCGTAAAACTTCATCCAATGACCAGGAGATGGGCCTCGGTGGAGCCGCTGGTCTTAAACTGGCGCAAGCTTTTGGAATCTTGAAGAGATCCGAGTTAAAATCTATGTCAAAGGCATATAAAATGGGTCTAGCCAGGGCCGACTTGTACGATGAAATTGTGGAGGATGCTAAACCTTTCGCGTGCAAGTCAATCAGAAACCCTAAACAAAAATCCATAGAGATAGAAGGTGGATTTACATCTTTCACATATCGAACCCATTTCTTCCACGAAGTTTCCTAATGATTCAAGGTAGTGGAAGTTTTATAATTTTCCGCAAATGCCAATTTGTCTCGTTGAATTTTGAACCCCTTTTCTAGGGCTAATGAGAAAAAATCATGAGATGAAGGGCTTTCGTTTTCCAAGATGAAGTGAAGACAGTCTTCCTCTGTACTTCTTGAGACAGACTCGGGTTGGGTAGAGGCACCAACCTGGGGTTCATCTCTGTCACCAAAGGATACCAGTTGCTCTTCGGTCATAGAGGAGCAACCTAGGTGGCTGTCCCTTTGAATGATCAAAGCTTATCCAACACCTTCAATCCATGTTCAACGCATCCATGCCCACCGCCGCTAGGTCCACATTTAGTGCCACATAATTGAGAAGTTTCTTGTTGAGACTCGTTGCAAACAGATTCACTTGAAGACCCAGGACTAACTCCTGCACGAAAGAGAATAATTTTTTGTCTACAGACCTTCTATCTCTAGCGGATGTGTTAGAGATAGGGAGTCTGCCATCACATTCCGAACTCTGTGAAGGTGAAAGGTAGACAGATGCCACCTCTTCCTCTGAGCCAATAAAAAAATGGCAATCATTACATGATTTATTTGAGGAGATTTTGACCTTTGCCTGTTGATGCAAGGAACTATCACTTTGCTGTCTAATACTAGCCGGATGTGAATGTTGTTCTTCAGTTGTAGCCTTTTTAGGGATAAGAAGACTGCCATGGCCTCCAGAACATTGATGTGGAATTGCTTGAATCTCTAAGACCAACAACCTTGCACTTTCTTGAGTGGAGTATGACCCCTCCAACTGTCCAGTGAGGCGTCCGTATGAAGAATCACTACAGGAGGAGGAAAGTGCAATGGAATCGTCTTGTTAAGACTTCTGGTATTGAACCACTGACTAAGTTGCCGTCGAAATAACTCCGGGGTCATCTTCTGATGTTCGCAGAGAGCTGCGGAGGCTCTCTTCTTCCAAACTCTGCTTGCATCCTCGAGCCTGATTTTGAGGAGAGGGTTCGTTATGGAAACGTACTGCAATGAGCCCAGAACCCTTTCCTGGAAAACACCTGGTGGTCCTTCTCGACTTGATGAAAGACCAAACTGACTGGGCTATTTCCTTCCTCTTGGCAGAAGGAATGGAGAGGGTATGAGTCTTTAGATTCCAACGAATCCCTAACAACTGGAACACCTGAGCAGGGTTCAGTCTTGACTTTTTCAAGTTTATTTGGAATCCTAGATATTGGAAGAATTTGACGTGATATGTTGCTTCCGTGCATTCCCTTGCTAAAGGTGCCCATACGAGCCAGTCGTCCAGGTATGCTGCTACTTGAAGGCCTCTTTCCTTTAATTGTTGAACGACTTCGTCTGTGAGCTTCATGAAAATCCTCGGAGCTATGTTGAGCCCGAATGGCATAGCTCTGAATACTTAAGCCCTTCCCTCCAGTCTGAAACCAAGGTAGGGGGAGAAGCGTCGACCTATCGGAAGATGTCAATACGCGTCGGTAAGATCTATAGAGACGGTGTAAGCCCCCGGGGTATAAGGTCCGTATCTGCGAAATAGTCAGCATCCGGAACTTGTCGCTCTGGACGAACAGGTTTAGATGGGACAAGTCGAGAATAGTTCGAGGATTAAACAAATCTTTCTTTGGCACGCAGAATAGACGACCTTGAAACTTCATAGATTTCGTGCAACGAATAACTCTCTTCTTTAATAGGTCATGCACATATTGTTCCAGATGAGGTGATGATTTCTGAAAAAATCTCCTGATCCTTGGAGGTTGTCTCTTCCATTTCCAGCCTAGACCACTGGAGATCACGCTCTGTGCCCAAGGACTGAACGCCTACCTGTCCTTGAACAATTTCAGTCTTCCCCTTACTGGAGTATCCTCATTGTTTTGATTGAAGATGTGCCCCTAGTTCCCGTTACTTTGGAGACCCCGACTCCTCGGCCTGTGTCAACTGTCAAATCGACCACTACCCCCTCTCCCCCTTCGGGGAACGAAAGGACGAAGTCCCTTGTTCAAATCCAGGATTGAATGGTGGGGACTGTGAAGTCACCGGATGAGGAACAGTAAATGTATTCTGAGAAGCACTAACTGATGGGGTGAAGGACCTCCTAAGGTATGTTGGTTTACGGTTGAGGACCGACCCCAGGAATAAATTTTCTCTTCTGATATATTCCCCACCTCTGGAAAAGACACTCATTTTCTGCTGTCGCTTTATCCAAGATCTCCTTTACTAATTTCTGTGGAAAAAGATCTTTGCCTCATATACAAGCATCAAAAAGACGCTTCGGTTCATGACGAATAGTCGCAGATGCAAGCACATGCTTCCTGCACTCTTCAAGCCTGAAGGAAGTAAAAAAGATCCTTCATAAAAGTAGCCAAGTGTATCTTGGCCGACAGAGAATAGACAGGAGCATCAGTGAAATTACCAATCATCATTTCTACAAAGCACTGAAGAGACATCGAAGCTGATAGTCTCTCCCTAGCCTCCAATTCTGCTTTAAGCAAGTGTTCAGGAATCCTAGGCAGTCTTTCGTTAAACTGCCGGCTGGCTATATCCTTATCTAATTTCCCTTCAGAAAATGTAAACTGGATATCCAACCAATGTTCAGCATCATGGGGAAGAACAAGTGACACAGGTTTACATTCTTCCAAGACCAGAAGAGATTTACCTTCCCGGACGGCCTTTTCTACTGCTAAAAAGGCTTTCGAAGCAAAGGGAAAGACCATTGTGTCAGGAGCTATAAAAGTGGCCAACCTTTTACAAAAGTCACCTATACACCCTGCTGTCTTCATTTCCTTCACCACCACGTTATGCACTCTGGTGTAATCTAGAAGGATCGTTTCTTTAGGGATAGTGTCGTCTCTTAACAGAACACCTTCAGCTAACCTAACATAACAAAAGGGGTAGGCCTCTATATCTGGATACAACTCCAGATCAGCAACTGGTCTAGAGCCTGCCCCTCTCCGACATGAAAAATACCCTCTGAAAGCACCGCATGACCCGCGTACCTCCATGGGTTTTGCTGCGTGCAAGAGGGAAGCTGAGTAGGTAAAACCTTAGCCTTAGAAGGATCCTCTTGAGGTTTCAAAGCCTGAATCTCCTCCCATAAGGCTTTAACCATCCTTCTTGGATAATCTTGGGTCCCTTCCATAAAAGCCTTCATGTTTGCTAACAGGGACCTGTCCTCCAAGTTACTTGGAAATTTAGGAAGTGTTGGTTCCCCCAGGTTGACCAGGGATGGAGGAGGGACAGAAAGGAAAACGTAGTCATAACTGTTGATAGAGAAGCCGCGGTAGTGACGGCAGTTGATACAACGGAACACACCATGTCTCTCACGGAAGTCACACTAACTTCGTCCAATTCGGGCAGGTAAGAATCATCCCCATGAGGGAGGGGTTCATCCAAATCTACAGCCGACAGGAGAGCTGATTCTCTACCTGGAGATAAAGAAGAAATCGTGGATACATTGTCCAAATCACAGCTCAAAGAACTTAAAAAGTTTCATCTACATGAATCTGGACGGTAGGTATGGGTCTAGGTGGGGCGTAACCAATACCGAGTCCGGGGCTGCCATAGGAAAAAGAATATCCTTCCACTCTGCAGAAGGAAGATAAGGAGCCTTTGTTTCAGCATTCTTCTTGAAGCCCCTGACCCAGGAACGAACAGATCTCTGGAAAAACATTCGGTCGTCATCAGAGGCAGGCATCCTCCGATATCCATCCAGAATGATGTGAGTCCTTACACACAATGCAATCCTGAGGGTCCCAATAAGAGACTGGACCCCTCATTCTCTGGCATTTAGCATGGGTCCTACAAGTATCATGACCACAGGGATACCTCACGGTCCTGGCACAGATCTGAACTCGACAGGATTCGAAGACCCCACCTGTAAAGAGGAGAAAAAAACCATGAGTACCTTTATCTCTTTGAATCACCAAGCTGATAAGAATGGATTTGTAGCATTCTAATAAGTCAGTAAAAATTAAGAAAATAATTCCCAAATTATGTGCATTAGCAATTGGTGATCAGAAAGAGAAAAAGTATCACAATATCCAGACCTCTTCAATGCGCTTAGATTGGAACATAAAGCCTACTAAAATTGTCCCCTTTAATCATAAGTATAACATTCTGTTAAGAGGGGAAACAAGGATGCTCATCAAAATCAAAAGTCTACTCTCTCCGCAGAGAAAGGGCTAGTAGGAAGGCAACGAAGTCACCTACCATGCAAAACATATCGATGCATCGATAAATGGAGTAACCAAAGGTATAAATAGAAGGCTATTTTTTAATCCATATTCTGACAAGGGGAATCCTAAATAAGAATCCCACCTGTAAGAAAATGGAAGAACAATCCAATCCCCGTACTTAAGGATCTGAATAAAGTAATGGTTAACTCTCAAAGTCTAGCCAAGGAGAACCTTTCGCAAAAGAGAACTCCGTAACTGACTAACAAAGTTACCTCGCAAGTAGTAGAAGTAAGGTCTCTGTTGATCCGAGTTTTGTACTCATCAACAGATAATAGAGTAACCCCCTTTTAGAAGGCAGTCTCTAAGAAATAAAACATATGCCGTCATGTTATAAAATCTTTGCCGACCGTAACGGCACAGATAGTTAACGGCATAGTCGACTCCCAAGGCTATTCCTAAATCAGATGCACGATAACAATACCTTATACTGGGCGAGAACTGCCGCCAGTAACGACAGTGTCAGTAAAGACAGCAGCAAAATGAAACGACGATAATTTGTATCAAACCATCAAGTCGTAATAAAGAGTGTGGCAGTAATGGCCATATTGATTAACATAGCAACGTATCACTATAATATGCCCTAGAGAAGGTATGCCGTCGGAGACGACGAAGCCGTAAGTACCGGCATTGTCGACAGTCTGACAACTCTCTTTCATAAAGGAGAATGCTGCCGGGCTAATAGGCCAGAACCCCGGAGGGGCTAGGCTTACACACAATTGCAAAAACACAGCATAATAAATTTAAGTTCGATATCAGTAACGGGGAAACCCACCACAAAGAGGTAAAAAACCACATTATAATTACTCTAATCAATATTCTCAGAGGCTAGGATACGGCATCACACAACTGTCAGCGCACCAACAGGAAAAAAGGCTCGCCCTTCGCAAAGGGGAACACTAAAGACATACCGTATGCCAACATGAGAACGTATGTAGCACAATGGCCCGACGGACACGCCGTAAAAGTATAGGTCTGGCCAGATACAACAAGATGAAAGAAGAATCCCAGAGACTAAAAGAAAATGCATTAGCCAGTCAGCCAACCAACTGAACAAGATAAATGAGCTCACCCTTCACAAAGGGGATCTCCAAAACTGTGCCTTCCTAGCCCTGAGAGACTCCAACGTTTGTAGCATGATGGCCAAGAGCCAAAATGGTCGGAGAACCGAGAAACGCAAACAAGTGGGTCCATAAAACTCAGGAACTAGTATGACTGAGTGAAAATCTTCCCAAGGGAAGTAACCAATGCCAACGAAACCGGAACTCAAATCCAAAAACTAAAACAGAGTCCGTCTCCAACAAAACCTTCCCAACTCTGGGCTAGGCTAGCTGAAACTGATACGAACTCATCAAAAAGACTAAAATAATAAAATACAATGAAAAGTAATATAAAATTGAGTCCTTAGCATCGTAATGCTAAACAAACTAGCTAATGTGAAACATACCCAAATAGTAAGTAAACACAAAAAAAAAGGGCAATCAGGGACTGAACCCGACGCCATGCTAGCAGGACTCGAAGCGCTCAGGCTTCCTCTAACCAAATGCTAAAATATAAGTCCCCGAAGGGAGCTAAAACAAAATTAGCATAAACAAAGACAAAGCGAGGTAGATACTCAATTTTGACGAAGAAGAGGAAGCCATAACACAAATCAAATCTAAAACGGTGAAAAGAGCGCCCACAAAAATCAACCGCACTGTAGCCACCAGCTGCGTACAAAGGAATTGTGAAGCGGGATCGTATAGGAGCACCGGAAGGTGATAGGACGTGTAACGGCTCCTTACTTATCCTACCCAAGAGGATTAGACTGGGTAAAGTCAGTCTGGGGTGCAGATATCTATGGTTATTTTAGGATACGTCCCTGATTATACACGATGTCTACGGATAGTCATTTCCGGGGGTTGGAACCCCGTGATACCTGACGGTAATTCTCTTGTAATATAAATCGCAGAAATATTATACTGTAGAAAGTTGCCAGAAGGAACTTCCAGCAAGACGACATGGCTTGAGCCCAAGTGTGTGTGTGTGTGTGTGTGTGTGTGTGTGTGTGTGTGTATGTATGTATATATATATATATGTATATGTATATATATATATATATATATATATATATATATATATATATATATATATATATATATATATATATATATATATCTTACTTATAACTGTAATCGAACAGTTTAACATGTTTTTTTCAAAGAGGCCCATAAAAGAAACACAGGAAATATAAATAAATCACACTATATTTCGGTCAATAAACATCGACCCTCTTCAGGATGTAAAGTAAAAATGAGGAATACAGTGGAGAGTGACGGTTTATATACGAAAGCAAAAGGGTGTGTTCAATTGTTCTTTAGTTGTTATAATTGCTGGAAGGATTAGCCAAATTTAATTACATCCAGGTGCGTCTTCTTATTGTTGAGCCGCTCAGAGGAAGTCTAGACCTCTGATGCATATCTGGTGGTCGGTCTCCATGGATTATCTTCTTAATGATAGGGTTGAGAAGAGTATTGTCCACTGTGTCAGCTTTCCATTGGCCCCCAGATAGGTTCATTGTGTTTGATTGATTTATGATGGCTGATTCCAGGATTTTCCTTCTGTACGGACAGGTACTCTTAAAAAGCAAAGATGACTCACGCATATATATATATATATATATATATATATATATATATATATATATATATATATATATATATATATATATATATATATATATATATATATATATATATATATATATATTATATATAAATATTAGTGTGAAATAGTGTACACGGATAAGAACTGATTATTGAAGTGTGTTCCACTATTTACTGGCATAAATACAAAAATGATATTTTGATTATAAAATAAATTTTTGAATATACTTACCCGGTGAATATATAATAGCTGACGTCTCGGACGGCTCGACAGAAAAACACAAAAACTCGCGAGGGATCGCCATGAAGGTTGCGGGTGTGCCCACCAGCGCCAACTATCGGCCAGATACCGCATATACATGTAAACAGCTCCAGTTCTTCTCATCCCGCTGGGTCTCTATCGGGGAGGAAGGGGGGGCCTTTAATTTATATATTCACCGGGTAAGTATATTCAAAAATTTATTTTATCATCAAAATATCATTTTTAATATTAAACTTAGCCGGTGAATATATAATAGCTGATTCACACCCATGGTGGTGGGTAGAGACCAGTATTAATACAGTTTACGGCGTATATGCTTAGAGTTTTTGACAGTTATATCATAACAAAACCCAAATATATATAGGTACCTGGTAAGGAAGCTGACTTTGACGATTACTCTGCCTTGTTAGTCTGTCTTCCTAACGAAGCCCAGCCATCCTCTTAGGATGCTGAAAGACTCCCAGGAGCTGAAGTATCAAGGGTGGCAACCCATACAACAGGACCTCATCAAACCCCTAATCTGGGCACTCTCAAGAAATGACATTTGACCACCCGCCAAATCAACCAGGATGCGAAAGGCTTCTTAGCCTTCCGTACAACCCAAAAACAAGATTAAAAACATTTCAAGAGACAGATTAAAAGGATATTGGAATTAAGGGAATGTAGTGGTAGAACCCTCACCCACTACTGCACTCGCTGCAACGAATGGACCCAGTGTGTAGCAGTCCTCATAAAGAGTCTGGACATCTTTTAAGTAAAATGACGCGAATACCGACTTGCTTCTCCAAAAGGTCGCGTCCATAATACTTCGCAGAGATCTATTTTGCTTAAAGGCCACGGAAGTTGCTATAGCTCTTACTTCGTGTGTCTTAACCTTAAGCAAGCAACGGTCTGTTTCACTCAAGTGAGAATGAGCCTCTCGGATTAAAAATCTGATAAAATATGACAAAGCATTCTTTGACATAGGTAATGATGGCTTCTTAACTGAGCACCATAAGGCCTCAGATCCACCTCGTAAGGACTTAGTACGAGCTAAGTAGAACTTAAGAGCTCTAACTGGACACAGTACTCTTTCAAGTTCGTTGCCTACGATCTCTGACAGGCAAGGTATATCAAATGACTTAGGCCAAGGACGAGAAGGCAGTTCATTTTTGGCCAGGAAACCAAGCTGAAGTGAACATGTGGCTTTATCTGTGGAAAAGCCGATGTTCTTACTAAAGGCATGAATCTCACTGACCCTTTTAGCCGAAGCCAAGCACACTAGAAAAAGTGTCTTGAGGGTGAGATCCTTCAGGGAGGCTGAATGTAATGGCTCAAACCTGTCTGACATCAGGAACCTTAGGACCACGTCTAAGTTCCATCCAGGAGTTGCCATACGACGTTCCTTAGAGGTCTCGAAAGACTTAAGGAGATCTTGGAGATCTTTATTATTGGAAAGATCTAAGCCTCTATGTCGAAAGACCGAAGCCAACATGCTCCTGTAGCCCTTAATAGTGGGTGCTGAGAGGGAGCGAACATTTCTCAGATGTAAGAGAAAATCTGCGATTTGGGCTACAGAGGTACTGGAAGAGGACACAGATGCTGACTTGCACCAGTCTCGAAAGACTTCCCACTTCGACTGGTATACTTTGATGGTAGAAGCTCTCCTAGCTCTCGCAATCGCACTGGCTGCCTCCTTCGAAAAGCCTCGAGCTCTTGAGAGTCTTTCGATAGTCTGAAGGCAGTCAGCCAAAGCACGGGGAGGCTTTGATGAACATCCTTTACGTGGGGCTGACGTAAGAGATTTACCCTTAGAGGAAGACTCCTTGGAATGTCTACCAGCCATTGAAGTACCTCGGTGAACCACTCTCTCGCGGGCCAGAGGGGAGCAACCAACGTCAACCTTGTCCCTTCGTGAGAGGCGAACTTCTGCAGTACCTTGTTGACTATCTTGAATGGTGGGAATGCATACAAGTCCATGTGAGACCAGTCCAGTAGAAACGCGTCTATGTGGATCGCCTCTGGATCTGGGACTGGTGAGCAATAGATTGGGAGCCTTTTGGTCAACGAGGTGGCAAAGAGGTCTATGGTGGGTTGACCCCAAGTCGCCCAAAGACTCTTGCACACGTCCTTGTGGAGGGTCCATTCCGTGGGTATCACCTGACCTCTCCGACTGAGACAGTCTGCCAAGACGTTCAAGTCCCCCTGGATGAATCTTGTCAACAGGGAGATGCCTCGATTTTTTGACCATATGAGGAGGTCCCTTGCGATCACGTACAGCGTGTGGGAGTGAGTGCCTCCTTGCTTGGAGATGTACGCCAAAGCTGTGGTGTTGTCTGAATTGACCTCTACCACTTTGTTTCGAAGAATGCTCTCGAAATTCATCAAGGCCAAGTGGACTGCTAATAGCTCCTTGCCGTTGATGTGCATGCTCTTCTGAACTGAGGTCCAAAGACCCGAGCATTCCCGACCGTCCAGGGTCGCACCCCAACCCAAATCCGACGCGTCTGAGAACAACACGTGGTTTGGGTTCTTGACTGCTAGGGACAGGCCCTCTCTCAGACTGATGTTGCTGTCCCACCAGTTCAGGCATGCTTTTACTGGTTCGGAGACCGGGATTGATACAGCCTCTAAAGTCTTGCCCTTGTTCCAGTGAGAGTCTAAATGGAACTGGAGAGGCCGAAGGTGCAGTCTCCCTAGCGAGACAAACTGCTCCAGGGATGATAGAGTCCCTACAAGACTCATCCAACTCCTTACTGAACAACGTTCTCTTTTCAGCATTAGTCGGACTTTGAGCAGGGCTTGTTCTATTCGGGTGGCAGACGGAAAAGCCCGAAAAACTAGACTGCGAATCTCAATCCCCAAATATAGAATCGTCTGGGATGGAATCAGTTGGGACTTTTCTAAGTTGACCAAAAGTCCCAACTCCTTGGCCAGACCCAACGTCCAATGTAGATCCTGCAGACAGCGATGACTGGACGATGCTCTGAGAAGCCAGTCGTCCAAGTACAGGGAGGCTCGAATTCCCGATAGATGAAGGAATTTTGCCACATTCCTCATGAGCCTCGTAAACACGAGAGGAGCAGGACTGAGGCCGAAGCACAGTGCTCGAAACTGGTACACCACATTCCTGTAAACAAACCTCAGAAACGGTTGGGAATCCGGGTGTATAGGAATGTGGAAGTACGCATCTCGCAGGTCGAGAGAGACCATCCAGTCTCCCTCTCTGACCGCTGTTAAGACGGACTTCGTGGTCTCCATCGTAAATTTTGTTTCGTAACAAAAACGTTGAGCGCACTGACGTCTAGCACTGGCCTCCAACCTCCTGTATGCTTTGGGACTAGGAAGAGACGGTTGTAAAACCCCGGTGATTGAAGGTCCGAGACTTTCACCACCGCTCTCTTCTCTAGCAACAGACACACTTCGTGATGTAGGGCTTGTCTCTTTGACTCCTCTCAATACCTGGGAGAGAGGTCTATGGGAACTGTTACTAGAGGAGGTCTGCGTACAAACGGTATTTTGTACCCCTCCTTGAGCAACAGAACAGACTCTTGGTCTGCACCCCTCTTCTCCCAGGCCTGCCAGAAGCTGTTCAGTCTGGCCCCTACTGCTGTCTGAGGCCGTGGGCAGTCAGACTCTGCCACGGGAGGACTTGGCTCCTCTCTTCTTACCTCTCTTTCCCTCGGCACGAGAGCCTCCCCTGCTGGGAGCTCTGCCACGAAAGGGCGGGATAAATCTAGACGCAGGAGTCTCGATTCTGGGTCTCACAACAAAGGATGAAGAAGGAGCTCCCTTGCGAGCAGAAGAAGCCATCAGGTCATGTGTGTCCTTCTGCACAAGCGGAACAGCAATGTCCTTAATCAGCTGTTGTGGAAACAAGGCAGCCGATAAGGGAGCAAAGAGCAGTTCCGATCTTTGACAGGGAGTAACTCCTGCTGAAAGGAAAGAGCAAAGGGTTTCTCTCTTCTTCAAGACTCCCGACGTAAAGGTGGAGGCGAGCTCATTGGAGCCATCGCGGATGGCTTTGTCCATACAGGACATAATAAGTAAGGAAACATCTTGGTCAGCAGACGAGATCTTCCTACTTAATGCTCCTAAAGACCAATCTAGAAAGTTAAAAACTTCAAAGGCCCTGTATACGCCTTTAAGTAGATGGTCAAGGTCCGAGGAGGACCAACAAATCTTCGAGCGTCTCATGGCCAGGCGACGGGGAGAGTCTATGAGGCTTGAGAAGTCACCCTGGGCAGAGGCAGGGACTCCCAAGCCGAGAACTTCTCCCGTGTCATACCAGACGCTCGATCTAGAAGCTAGCTTAGAAGGTGGGAAGGCAAAAGCCGTCTTCCCCAAACTCCTCCTGGTATCCAACCAGTCGCCTAGAAGACGTAAAGCCCTCTTAGAAGAGCGAGACAGCACTAGCTTAGTAAAGGCAGGCTTGGTAGCAGCTAAGCCTAGCGCAAACTCAGACGGAGGCGAACGAGGAGCAACAGCAACAAAATGATCTGGGAAAAGATCCTTGAAAATCATCATGATTTTCTTAAAATCCATCGAAGGTTGTACAGCCTTAGGTTCTTCTACATCCGACAAAACGTCCAAAGGATTATCATTAGGAGGAGGATCAGCAACGTCCTCATCTGAAGGAACCTCGTCCGACAACTGATGAGTCTCAAGCAAGGGAGAGACCTGCCTTGGTGGCAATGCTTGACAAGCAGAGTCCACACGCACAGGAGCATCAGTAGCAGTCCAGGACGCTACGTCATGTAACTGCTTAACGGACTGACTAGTAACAACAACAGGAGCGGGAGGACGCTCGACGTCAACTCGAGACTGCCTTGACTGCCTAGATTGAGCAGTTAAAACAACTCTTGACTGCGGTGCTTGACGCTCAACGTCAAAACAAGTCAACTTAGCTGGTTGGCGAATGTCCTGAACGTCAACACGAGCATGCGGCAGCGGCTGAACGTCCACAAGCGGCTGAAAGTCAACACGGGACTGCATCGAGTGAGGCTCTACAAAACGTGACTGACGTGACTTTGTAACATCAACGTCAACAGGACGAGCAAAGGCTCGTTTGGGCGGCTGACGGCCAGGATCTCGATCAGCGTAACGGCGAGGATCATCGTGAACCTGCTCAGCAGTATATTCCTCCATAAGAGAGGCAAGCTTATTCTGCATATCCTGCAGTACAACCCATTTAGGATCAACGGGAGTGGGGGCGGGTCGCGACGATGGTAACGTCTGTGACTGCAAAACATTGCCTACACTAAGACTCTCGGAGCCTGTGTTACGCTTCTGTTTAGGCGGCGAGCAGTCTTCCGATGACTGCACAGGGTCAGAGCTGTCCCAATGGCTACAACCAGGACGCTGGACCTGTCCTGAAGGGACTGACTTCCGTTTTAAGGGTCTCGAAACCTTGCTCCACGGTTTCTTACGCGAGAAGCCTTCGGATGACGAGGAGAAAACCGCCTCGCTCGTCTTATGGTAGGGGCGGTCTTGACGAGACACGCCCGAAACCATAGAGGGAACGTCTGTTCGTTGGTTAAAGCCTCTCGTCCCCATAAGTCCTACGACATTACTTCTCCCTGGTGCATGGGAGCTTGCAAGAGGTCTCGGACTAGGCGAACGACAGGCACGAACAGACGAACCCTCGGTCGCAACACTGATAACACTTTGCGCACTAATCACTTTATCCCCATGATTTTCTAATGTGGCACTCTGACACTTTAACTCTTTTACATCCGCCATGAGTTGATTACGGTCCGTAGCCAAAGATTCAACTCTCTCGCCCAACGCTTGAATGGCACGCAACATATCCCGCATTGATGGTTCATGAGTGCTAGTAGAAGGTTCAGGCACAACTACTACTGGGGAAGGATTATGTTCAGGGGCATGGGAGGAGGAAAATTCTAATGATCTAGAGGAACTTCTCCTCACCCTATCTCTCTCTAGCTTACGAGAATACTTATCAAACTCTAGCCAGTCGAATTCCGAAAGTACCACGCACTCATCACACCGATCTCCTAATTGACAGGTTTTACCCCGACAATTAGAACACACGGTATGTGGGTCGAGAGAGGCCTTTGGAAGACGTTTGTTACAATCCCTAGCATTACATTTACGAAATTTAGGAATTGGAGAAGGGTCAGCCATTTTGAAAAGTCAAAGAAAATCCAAAAACAATCCAAAGTCATCAACAATAAAATCTATCCAAAAAAAGAGTTCAAGAGTTTAAATTGAAGATAAAAACACCTGCACTGCGAAAGCTCAAAACCAAAAAGAAGTACTTCACCAAGAATGACGAAAAACTCCAGGTCAACAGCGAGTAATGGAATCAACTTGTCGACAAGACCGACAGAGAAGAACTGGAGCTGTTTACATGTATATGCGGTATCTGGCCGATAGTTGGCGCTGGTGGGCACACCCGCAACCTTCATGGTGATCGCTCGCGAGTTTTTGTGTTTTTCTGTCGAGCCGTCCGAGACGTCAGCTATTATATATTCACCGGCTAAGTTTAATATTAAAAAATAACAGTTGGTAACTGTGACTGTAATGTCCTGAGAAACACACGGTCTGGTATCTCGGTGATACTTCATATCTTACTGAGTGATGGCGTTTCATATCTAGTAATTTGATGTCGAGAGACAGTAGTTCTACTAGTATGTATTTGACATATCAACCATTTTTTTTTAAGTTTTTCTAGATAAAAGGAGAAGGTATAGGTAAAGGCAGTGACTCGAGTCGCTCATAAAATTGAACAAATTAAGTTCTATCAAGTGATAATGCTCTAAAACAAAGAGATTGCTAATAAATTGAATGCTTCCTGTGTCAGTCAGTTAGCAAAATAAAAAAAAAATAAAAAATGGGCAATGGTATTAATTTGGATTTAACAAGGACTGGAAGATGTGGTCAGAAGAGAAAAACTTCACCCAGAGCAGACAGAAAAATCGAACAAATGGCTCATGACAAAACAAAATATTGTAAGAATATTACAAATGAACTACAAGGAGATAATATTGATATTTCTCGAATAATCATGAACAGGAGGTTACTGTTTAGGGGTTTACGAGCCTATCACCCAAGAAGAAAACCTCGGCTTACGAATACTGTACTATTATTATTATTATTATTACTAGCTAAGCGGTAGGTATCAGGCCTACCCTAGTTGGAAAAGCAATATGCTATGAGCCCAAGGGCTCCAACAGGGAAAAATAGCCCAGTGAGGAAAGGATATAAGGAAATAAATAAATGATGTAAGTAATGAAAAATCAAAATAAAATATTTTTAAAACATTAATAACATTAAAACATATTTTATATCACAAATTTTTAGTATTTTGTATTTTTCCTAACAGTACTTACCTCGAACTACTTTCTTAGGAGGATCAGGGATCACCTTAATCACCGACCAGTTATTTTGTGTAGTTCCCCCTCTCTCCGCTACCTTGTAGGGGCGCTCCGGGGCAGAAGGATACTCGCCCTGGAGCGACCCCGGGTCAGCGCGAGAGGCCGTGCTTGTTAGCTCGTCATTATACGTATGTTCAAGTCCTCCTCGAACTCCTGTAAGATACTCGGGGTAGGATGGGAGGGCCATAACCCGAAAGTAGTTCGAGGTAAGTACTGTTAGGAAAAATAAAAATGACTAAAAATTTGTGATTTGTTCCAACACGGAGTACTTACCTCAAACTACTTGTTAAGGAGACTTATACTTTAGGAGGAGGGAGTAGCTTACAGTTCGGAATATTCGTGACTTCCTGGGGCGCGAGGCCTAGATAGGAGGCTAGGTCTGGGTTGCCCAGGGAGAGGTAGGAGAGTAGGGGAAAGCACGCAAAAGTGTACCTTATATACAACTCACCTTTAATTATAATCCTGACATGAAGTATCTCCGCGTCCCACTCTCACATGGAAGGTGGATGGGGAATAAAGGATAGGATATAGGGAACAAGGGGAGGTAGTAAGGAAGAGGGGATAGTAAGGAGGAACCTGTGTCGCTTACGATTACTTCCCAAAGGGCTACCCGGGGCCAAAACTACTAAACTTGTTGCATAGCCGAAATGACTGGTCCGATGGAGAAGGCATCCAGGGACTTTCTTGTACAGTCCTTGAGGTAGTGGGCTGTGAAGGTGGAATGCATAGCCCAAGTGCCTGCTCGTAGGATCTGACCTACCGCCATGTTAGTGTCAAAGGCCAAGGATGTACTAAGGCCCCTAATATCATGGGGTCTCGGGGTACCAGGAACCGTAGAGCCCTCACTCTCATAAGATCTTTTTATAACCTGACGCAGCCAAAAGGATATGGTGTTCTTGGAAACTGCCTTCTTGATTGGACCTGTGGAAACAAACAAACTCTTAACAGCTGGTCTGAGTTTGGCCATTCTGCCGAGATATTTCCTGACCGTACTTACGGGGCACAAGAGCAGGTCTTCCGGGTTGTCCGAACGCGGAATTGCCGGAATGGAGAATTCTTCAAACCTAGGATCCGCAATTCCAGGGTTCTGGGTTTTCGGCATGAATTTTGGCAAGAACTTAAACGTCATATCTTTCCAACCTTACGAGTGGGAGACCTCGTTTTGCCGAGGCCAGAGCTAGTAAGAAGACGGTTTTGAGGGTGAGGTCTTTGTCCAGAATATCTTTGAGTGGCTCAAAAGGAGACCTCGAGAGGGCCCTAAGGACCTTGGCTACATCCCATTGGGGAACTCTCGAAGAGCGGGGGTCACACGACTGTTCAAAACTCCTGATGAGCATTGAGATGTGGCACGAGGTACCCAGGTTGATGCCCTTAAGCTGGAAAACCTGGACCAGTGCCGCCCGAACTCCCTTGATGGCTGGGATAGAGACTCCGATGTCGTCCCTCAAGTGCACTAGGAAGTCTGCGATATTGTGGACCGAAGCGTCTAAGGGCCGCAGGTTCTGAGTGGCACACCATTTGAGAAATGTTGTCCATTTCGCCTGGTACACAACGCTTGAGGACTTCCGCAGATAGCCCGACATCCTGTCCGCAGTTTTGTCCGAGAAGCCTTCCTTCCTTAACAGGCGCTTGATAACCTCCAAGCATGTAGACTCAGCCCCTGTGGGTTTTCGTGTACCCTTCGAAAGTGGGGCTGACTTAGCAGGTCTTCTCTTGCCGGTAAGGGCCAAGGAGGAAGAGTGGGCAGGTACTGATGATCCGTGAACCACTCTCTCTCCGGCCACCAGGGCGCTACCAAAGTCATCTTTGTGGACTTGGACTGTCTTAGCCTGTCGAGGACCTGCCTGATGATCCCGAAAGGGGGAAAAGGCGTAGACTTCGAGGTTGTCCCATGGGTGCTGGAAGGCGTCCTCGAAGGCTGCTGTCGTGTCTGGCACCGGGGAGCAGAATACGGAGAGTTTTGGGTTAAGTCTTGTGGCGAATATGTCTATCACTGGAGAGCCCCAAAGTCGTAGGACTTCCTGTGCCACCTGGGGGTGAAGGGACCATTCTGACCCTACCACTTGTCCTGTCCTGCTCAGTCCGTCTGCCAAGACGTTCCTTTTTCTGGGGATGAACCTGGCCGTTATCAGAATGTGGTTCAATTCGACCCATTCTAGAATCTGAGCCATGAGGTCGCACAGTTCCCTTGACCTTAAGCCTCCCTGCTTCTTGATGTATGCCACCACCGTGGCGTTGTCGCACACGAGTGCCACCGAGTTCCCTTGGAGTAGACAGGCGAATTCTACCAAGGTTCTTTGAACTGCCATGAGCTCCAGAAGATTGATGTGCCGGGTCTTTTCCTCCACTGACCATTTCCCCTCCACTGTTTCCTCGAGGAGATGAGCTCCCCACCCCTCCTCCGATGCGTCCGTGAAGAGCAGCATCTCCGGAGGGGGGGAGCCGAACGGAATTCCCTTCAACGTGTGTCTCCTGTCGGACCATCCGAGGAGTGTGTCCTAGGAGGAAGGGGACACCGGGACTATCTTCTGCGGGGACTCTACCACTGACCAGAGGTCTTTCAGGTTCCATTGGATCGGCCTGAGCTTGAGCCTGCCCTGTGGAACCAACTTCTCCAGCGAGACTAGGTGACCTACTAACCTCTGCCAATCTTTGGCTCTCACCGGAGTGCCCGCTAGGAACGGTCGAATCACCTGATCCAGGTTGTCCAGTCTCTCCTGAGAGGGGAAGACACTCGTCAGCTGAGAGTCCAGCACCATCCCCAGGTACGTCATCCTGGTGGTGGGGATTAGCTGCGACTTCGAGATTGACCGTAATCCCAAGGTCCTTGCAGAAATTCAATAGGAGGCAGCATTGATCCCTTAAGTCTGCCTCTGAGGCTGAAAGTATCAACCAGTCGTCGAGGTACCTGATGAACTTGTTCAACGCCGAGAGGTCGATGACTGGCCTCCACGCTCCCGTAGCCTTCTCCACCAGGAAGAATCTGCTGTAGAAGCCCGGAGACGGCTCGTGCACGGGTTGCAGGGCTCCCTTGTTCAGCATAGCCTGTAGTGCTGCTTTCTTCTCTGAATCCTAGGGCGCCAGCCACTCTGCCCGATGTTCGGGATCAACGGGGGCGGGCCCGACAGGAAGGGGATCCTGTATCCCACCCTGAGAACTGCTACCGTCCACAGGTCCGCTCCGTTGTCCCGCCATGCTTGCCAATAATGTTTGAGGCATCCCCCCACCTGAGGCGTGGGAAGGTGAAGGGGGCCTCCCTCCCTATCTCCTTCTAGGGAGACAGTTGGAATGGCCTCTTCTTGACCCTAAGAACTAGGGTTTAAAGGAGGCCTGAGGTTGGGCACCTCCCCTCCTGGAGGGCCGAGGAGACTGGTTCCAGGAAGAGGTGGAAGCCTCCTGTCTCGCCAGGGGCGTAGGCAGGTAGGCTCCGTCTGCCGAAGGTCTTCTCACAGGGGGGTCGCCTAGGTAACTGCTGCCTGGGTTCAGCTGTGCTCTTCATTTTGTTGACCCTCTCCATCATCTCGGCTACTTCTTGCAGGGGGATCACTGTCTCACCCCAGACGGGAGAGTTCCTCAGGGACTTCGCTTCTCGCTTGGGGAGCCTACGGGATAGCCTTTTCAGTACTGTGTCCCTCCTCCTCAGGACCCAGTTGGCCATCTGAGTAAGGGACTGGAAGGTAAGAAACTTCATGGCCTTACCCCCCGACCGGATCAGTTTTTGCAGAAGAGCCTGGTTGTCAGGGATTAATAGGTCGTGTGAAAGCTGAAACCCTGCCAACGTACAGGCCCACCAGTCCAGCCAAGAGGTGACATTAACAATATCCTGCGAGGTATCCTCCATCATGGCGGCCTCCGCTTGTGAGAAGACCACCGATGCGTTGAGGCTGCGCTCGTCCGTGTTGCCCTGGTTCAGGGTAGCGACCGCTTCATCCAAAGTGCGAGGCCCAGAGTGTCGACCGTCAGGCACATAGAATTTCTTCTGGGTATTGAGACCCGGCAGGAGCTTGAAGGAACCCTGTGCTTTCAACGAATTCTTATGGCCCGACACAAAACGGTTTACATGTTCCATTCCCAGGGCAACATCGGGAGCTAATGGTGGGGTCAGTGACGGTTTCCGCTCGACAGGAGTGTCAACCATCCTGCCCAGACCTGAGAGCTAAGCTTGCTCTGCTGCTGGCTGAGGCTCGTCTAACCTATGGTGCCGTCGGATGAGCGCTAGCACCTTCCGATAAGACGAGACCTCGTCCGGGGAGCACTCGCCTGAACCCACAAGCTCGTCCACGATCTGCTCCTCCGCGTCGGAGGGTTCCTCGGACACGGAGGGATCCGCGGGTGCGGAGGCATCCCTCCCCTCCTGGATGGGTGGTAGAGCGGCTGCCCCCTCACGGGTAGAGCTGCCGGAGCGGAGGTAGCCGTCATGGGTCTACCCCCTCCTGGGGGTATCCGGACGGAGCTGGTCGATGGTCGCGGCAGCGGTGCATCCCAAAACTCGGCCGGGGCTGCTGCGATGAAAGATACAGAAGTTGAGCCGCTGAGTCTAACCAGCGGCAGTTCCCGACACACGGGTGGAGCCGCCGACTTAATAAGACGAGGCAGTTGAAAGAATGCCAACGGCTGCAGCCGTCTGGCGGGTGGAGCCGAAGAGACACTGCGCAAGGGTACGGAAGGGGCTCCAGCAGCCACCGAGGCAGGCACTGGAGCGGCAACCTTCTTGCTTGACTCCCTACGGCGTCGGACTACGGTGATATACCTTTTCCTCGAAGAAGACTTCCTCCTGTACTTCCTCCTCAAGGACCTCGACCTCTTCCTGGTCGGGCTGACGTGGGAGCTTGATCTCCTCCTCCTGGAACGCTTCCTCTTCCTCCTGGAGTCCCATTCACTGGCACTGTCTGAAGAGTAGGAGCTGTAGGAAGAGTAGTCATCGGAGGAATATGAGGTTGCTGAGTCATCCGTTTCGATGACAATTCTTCTTCACCCAAGGGGTTAACTACGGCAATGTAATTGTTCAGTGGCTACTTTCCTCTTGGTAAGGGTAGAAGAGACTCTTTAGCTATGGTAAAAAGCTCTTCTAGGAGAAGGACACTCCAAAATAAAAAAACATTGTTCTCTAGTCTTGGGTAGTGCTATAGCCTCTGTACCATGGCCTTCCACTGTCTTGGGTTAGAGTTCTCTTGCTTGAGGGTACACTCAGGCACTCTGTTCTATCTAGTTTCTCTTTCTCTTGTTTTGTTTAAGTTTTTATTGTTTATATAGGAAATATTTATTTTAATGTTACTATTCTTAAAATATTTTATTTTTCCTTGTTTCCTTTCCTCACTGAGCTATTTTCCCTGTTGGGGCCCCTGGGCTTATAGCATCCTGCTTTTCCAACTAGGGTTGTAGCTTAGCATTTAATAATAATAATAATAATAATAATAACAAGTTTCCTTGGGGTCCTTGGTCTGGAATTCGGGCACAAGGGCTCCATGAAGTCTGGTGGAAGCGTCGTTGCTGGCGCCGGGGGTGAGCGGATGGCGGGTCGAGAGGCGAATCACCTGTCGAATTTCCCCTCCATCCTCATGGGGGACCTGAAGGGAGTCCTAAGCGCTGTCCACACGATGGAGTCGTGGTCCGACGAGCACGTGGGTCGTCTTTCTTCGTTCCGACCACCCCCCGGAACCCGCTGAACCTGAAGAACACTGTTCGGGAGTGGGGGTAGGTGCTGATTCGGGCTTCCCCCACACCGGGTCTTCATCTAAGACGGGTCCTGCGGGGACCAGGTCGTCGTCTATTACACACACTTCCGCCAAACTAGCGGAAGGCCCCTTATCCACAGATTCCCCGACATCAGACTCATGGTGAATGGCAATGGGCCGTTTCCCAAAAACGGACTTACCTCGTCCCCTACTCTGGGTAGGGGAAGGCGAAGGAGAACCCCTCTCTGATTGGGCTGAGGGCGACGTAAGCGGCGAAACAGTGGCCGACTTCTTCGGATATCTCTTGGTTGCCTTCTTTTTCTTCCTGGTGAACAAGGTCCATTGCAGCTCCGGCAAAGACTCACACTCAGGACACGTGGAGGTCGGGGAACACCTATTCCCCCGACACAAGGAGCACAAGGTGTACACAAGGGAAAGGTGAGGAACACAATGGGAACACGTGGAAAAAGGGATGGAAAACACAAAGGAACACGTGGAACACAGGGTGATCGGACGGGATAAGAGAGAAAGAGCGGAGAGACGTAATCAACGCCGCGACCAGACGCTTACAGACGAGCTAACAAGCGCGGCCTCGGGCGCTGACCCGGGGTCGCTCCAGGGGGAGTATCCTTCCGCCCCGGAGCGCCCCTACAAGGTAGCGGAGAGAGGGAGAATGACGCAAAATTCTTGGTCAGTGATTAAGGAGATCCCAGAACCTCCTAAGAAAGTAGTTCGAGGTAAGTACTCCATGTTGGAACAAATATAAATTACAAAAGGACTTATGTAAGCCTGTTCAACATCAAAAATTTTCTGCAAGTTTGAACATTTGAAGTTTACCAATTCAACTACCAGATTAAGAAGACTACATTCCACAACTTGGTCACAGCTGGAATAAAACTTCTAGAGTACTGTGTAGTATTGAGCCTCATGATGGAGAAGGCCTGTCTATTAGAATTAACTGCATACCTAGTATTACGAACAGGATGGAATTGTCCAGGGAAATCTGAATGTAAAGGATGGTCAGAGTTATGAAAAATCATATGCAACATGCATGATGAACTAATTAAACGACGGTGCCATATATTAATATCTAGATCAGGAATAAGAAATTTAATAGACCGTAAGTTCCTGTCCAACAAACTAAGATGAGAATCAGCAGCTGAAGACCAGACAGGAGAACAATACTCAAAACAAGGTAAAATGAAAGAATTGAAACACTTCTTTGGAATAGATTGATCACCAAAAATCTTCAAGGACTTTCATTTTACCTTGTTTCGAGTATTGTTCTGGAAGACGACACAGACCTAATGTGTTCTCAAAAGTAAATTTGCCTGCAAGAATTAACAAAGTTAAAGAAACATTATCAAAGCTGAAATCAGGATGTTGAGGAGCCACCATCCTTGACCTACTTACAATCATACTTTGAGTTTTGTTAGGATTCAACTTCATACCCCATAATTTACACCATACACTAATTTTAGCTAGATCTCTATCAAGGGATTCAGCAACTGGAGAATTAAACCTTACTTGTTATAACGCCAGGGGAGTCGGTGTATACGAGGTCCAAGCAGTTGTCAGACCTGTGAGTAGCTTCACTTATGATTTCCTCACAGCCTGAAGCTCTTAAGCCATGGTGATCAGTAGGAGAAACAGAATTTAACCACTCCCTATGGTGAGCATTGAAATCACCAACAAAGACAAAAGAGGCCTTTCTATCATCATCTTGTATCTTAGCCATAATGGTAAGAAGACAAACGAAGATAGAATCATCCATATTGGGATTTCGGTAGATCAAACACATATAGAAGTTGTTATGCCTGCCACAAACTTTTATTACCTGAATCTCATGACATCCACATTCATAGCAGGACTTATGAGAAGCAGGGTACTCAATCCTAATATACACCGCCATTGCCCCTGGCCCTAGGGATGGCATTGCGTTTCAACATTATTGTCTTCTTAAAACCAGTTATAAGGACCTCAGATGAGTGCTTCACATTAGAAACCAAAGTTCCTGAGCACAAAAGAATATCATACTGTGTGGACGCAACTTTAAGGTCTTAAATATTTCTATGAAGACCACGAATATTGCAATACAGTAGACGATATTTACGAAATCTAGGGCGTACTGGTCCAGGATTTTGCTCAATGTCTCCAAAGAGAATAATAAAAAAGATCCATCATACCTAAAACCCAAATTAATAAGAATGATAACATAAACAATATGTATTGAAATAATAAATAAAAGGATTGATCAAACCCATAGACTATAGAAAAAGTCGGAAAAACTGGTCAACATAGTGGAGCCAATCCACCATGCAAGGCTAAATTGCCTCCTGGATAGCCACTTCAACTGAAAAGACAGTAAAGATGATTTTGAAAAGTAAAAGAATCAGATAAGGAAAAGACAACCTCTTGATAAACCACAAGGCATCCTTGATATTTAAGCCTGCCCAACACCACCATTTAAAAAAAAAAAAAAAAATTAAAAAGAAAAAAGCAAAACAGTGTGCCCGATAGTCCCCTCAGGCAAGAGAACTCTAACCCAAGACAGAGGAAGACCATGGTACAGAGGCTATGGCTCTACCCAAGACTAGAGAACAAAGGTTTGATTTTGGAGTGTCCTCCTAGAAGAGCTGCTTACCATAGCTAAAGTCTCTCTTCTACCTTTACCAAGAGCAAAGTAGCCACTGAACAATTACAGTACAGTAATTAGCCCCTTGATTGAAGAAAAAGTATTTGCAATTTCAGTGTTGTGAGGTGTATGAGGAAAGAAGAGAATGTGTAAAGAATAGGCCAGATTATTCGGTGTATGTGTAGTCAAAGAATGTCAACTGGTGGCTGGTGCCCTGGCCAACCTACTACCTAACAAAGCATGCTGAGACTGGGCTGATGCTCACACTGATTGGACTTTTGACTAATGGGAAAAGGCAAGTGTGATACATTTGTAAGGTTTTAATTGTATTAAATGTTCTATAACATATACATTATGAAAACAAAGTAATGCAAAAAATATGAAAGTATTGCTGATTAACCTGGTAGCTATGCATTCATGTTGATAAATAATCATTTTAAGTCATGATTTTCCTGATTGCTCAGCAGCTGCTGCTGTCATTATATCTCCTTTCTTTTCTCATGTATAATTTTTTATTGTTTCAGTAGCGTTCTCCGACGAATCCACTATTGCAGTACTTGATGACTGCGTGTGCAGACAGTGAGGAGGTCAGAAGAGGAATTTGAGCTACAGTGTCTTAAAAAGGCTGTAAAAATTCACAGAAAATAATGGTATGGGGAGCAATTTCTGTACACGGGACTAGTCGTTTGAAGATCATTGAAGGTATGATTGATCAGTTCAAGTACATAGATGTGTTGTAAAATCGTTTGGTACTTCAAACTCGGGAATGGTTCCGTGAGAAACCAAGGATATTTCAGCAAGACTTGGCCCTTGTCACACTGCCCGATCAGTCAAGAAGTGCTGTAGAGTAAATGCTGCTGAACTGCTGCCATGGCCTGGAAATTCTCCAGATATGAATCCTATTGAAAATTTGTGGTCTATTCTAAAAAGATAAATTACACAAGTTCCCCTTACAACCAAACCAACCCGAGACAGCGTCTCACCCATGTGAGTTCACTATCACAGAATCAAGCAATTATTCAGAATATTAGACCAGTGTTATGTTATTGTGTGTTGAGGCTCTCAAGGCTGCCAAAGGAGGGCAAACTATGTATTAGCTATTGGAAAAAAAACTTATTTATGACATATGTGCAAATATACACCGAGTACTTCTTTATAATATCTTTTTTTTAACTTTTAACGAGAAAAATACAATTTTTGGAAAAATCCATGATTTGATCACTATACATATAATCAAATATTTTAATTTTGGTAATTGATATAAGACCTAGATTATTTTGAATACAGTATATTTAATTTTGATTTAAATAAAGATATTTTACTCTGAATTTCATAGATCTACATCACTTGACACTTTCCCTCTACCACTACAACACATTTTCTTCCTTCTTCCTAAACACACAAACACATTATATATATATATATATATATATATATATATATATATATATATATATATATATATATATATATATATATTTGGGCTCTAGCCATGACGTCCTGATGGAAGGTTCCTTCAGTAGCTTCCTGAGGGTATATATGACTACAGTGGATATTCCCAGAGAATTAAACCAAAGGTTTCACAGAATTCTAACTTCTGGCGCGAGTACGCTAAAGGTTTCTTTTTAGGATATCGTATATCAACAGAGGACACATGCTTGACACGCCACATGGCTATCTGCACCCCACATAGCGTTTACGCTTCGAGGGGGAAAGGTGGCAAGATAACTGAAGAGCCGTTGCAATGTTATCCTCCTAGGTTACTGTTACGGTACCTCGCGACGTAAACAAACGGCAGCCATAGCTATCCGCCATCTTGACTGACGTCACGTCCGTCCTCTCCATACCAATTCTAGTAGCGTTACTGCATAGGCCTAGTTTGGTTTTTCCCAGTTTTTGCTTTTTCAACGCCATGTCGCAATCTTCGGCCTCGCCTTCTTCTGGAAAGTTGAGTACCATATTCTTGTATCGTATAAATAAGCTCTAGCCGTAGAGTAACGATTTTTTATTCTTAAAATCTTGTGTTTTGTGGCGGAGCTGTGCCTTGACCGGAGGCATCATGTTGCGACGCTACTGTTCGCCTCGCATGCTTTATTTAGTTAGCCAGAACAGCGTTCCCGGTCTCATAACTAATTTAATATCATTAGTTATTTAGTCTTCATTGCTAGGAATTAGTTATATTATGCTGATAGTATTCTTCGGCAAACTTAGTTAGCCGAACCCTACGCTAGCCTACTAGCCTATCCCCTAGGCTCGATGCCTAAGTGTTCATGTTTACTTCCTGCATGATATAAGTGTTCCTAGTGTTAATTTACGAAATGTAGATTTAGGCAATTATACATACAAGATTCAGTGATTGCACATGTGTTTTTTCACCTTCTAGGTACCATACAAGGGGTCATGGGTGGTCATACCATCGACTCTTTTACCCCTAACCTAACGCTGGGGCCCTTATATGCTTCCTTATCTCCCTAGTTACCTTATTTAAGGTAATCTCCTCCCTCTGCGGTAGCCTAGGCTACATCCTAGCCCTCTTACCTCGAATGGCATTCGGGTAGGTTAGGCTAGGATTGTTCTTCCCTTCTCATCGCCATTGTTCATGGCTCGAGTTAGAACAGAACCCCAGAGTACTTGTCGTTCACCCCAGCCCACCTTAGGAGAACGTTTTCTCCTTCTGGTACTGGCTGGAGGATGAAGGTGGAAGGGCTCTGCCTTTCCCCTTAGTCTGCACTTGATTGGGTCACGACCCTTCCTCCCTGCAGCCTAGCGACTTGTCCTACCCGTCTTACCTAGTCAGGGAGAATGGTTCTCCTAGCCTAGGTTAGGCAGTCTTGGGGATTCTGTTTCTTTATAGTTTAGGACAGGACACTAGTGCTGTACCTAAGCTGAGCTGGCCTATCCTAGGTTGGGGAGCGTTCTCCCCCCTCTAGATAGGCTAGCCTATAAACAGATTCCCTTCTCTTGGGGGTGTAAGGGCGTGTCCTCACCCCCTTATCACTCCCTCTCAGGAACCTTTCCCCCTCTCCCCACTCTGTCCCTTTGTGTTGGCTTGGCATCACACCCCTGTCTGCCGTCCTATAACTCCTCCGCTTGCCGGCAAGTTATGGGATTGGCTGTGTTCTTCTGCTGGATGGTCCGTTCTGTTACACTTCCCTAACAGTTGAACTATGGGATAGTGCCGGAGGTCGGCCTGCCGGCGGAAGACCTCCCTCTTTGAGTGTTCTCTAGCCCTCCCTTGGGAAACATAGCCATCTGCCGGCTCTCTGCCGCTGGATGATAGGCGTATCCCCCCTTTCATGTGAACACTCCTTCCGGAGGAAAGTTAGTTTGGGTACTGGGTATTACCCTTCCTTTCCTTCCCTCCTTACCATTCTCTCTTTCTATCTCGGTGCCGGTCCACTGTCGCCTCCGCTTGCTGGCCTCTTGGGTAACCTTCCTGCTTCATTGGATGATGTCTGCGATGGTCTACCATTGCTGGCTGCCTGCCGGCTGCCGGGGGGGCACCGTCCTGCCGACGATCCAGCCTCCACTTGCCGGCGCTCGCCGGCATCTTGGGTAACCTTCCTGCTTCATTGCATGATGTCAGCGATGGTCTACCATTGCCGGCTGCCGGGGGCCGCCGTCCTACTGGCGATCCGCCATTCCCAGTGTCTTCCTGTTTCTCTGTCACTTAGTATGTGGCCATTGATGGGTTCACCTCGCGCCGTCAGTCTGCCGACGCTTCTAGCCTCGGCTTACAGTGGACAATCACCCCTCCCGGCTGCTGGCCCCGTGCCGGCAGTCACTATCATGCAGCTGCGTAGACTAGCCAGTTCTCCTCTGGTATTTCATACCATAGAACAATGACTATTGTATACGGTTGTACAGTAAAACATTTCCAGCATATTCTGTGCTTCCTTGTGCAGTCTCTTGCCGGGACCGAACCTGCAAAAAGGGGTTTATTCTAATTTTCCCCCTTTTTCTCTATATAAACTGAATGATTTCAGCTTTACACCTCTCTATGATTAATTCCCCAGAGGAAGCCTAAGCTTGGCTCATCCGAACGGATGCTCTTTCCCCCCTTTTAGAACCCTCAAAGTTCTAAGGAATTAATTATAATGTAAGGTCGCAACAATTGGCTGGGCAGGATTCACAAATATGTGTCTTCCTACTTCTTTTCTAGCTCACCTATCCTGAGCTCATAACCAAAATGAATCTTATATCTTATAAGTTGCTACTTAAATTTTAATCAAAGATTACTGTAAGTCATGATATAATGACTCTCAAGTACTCATTGTCTCTTTCTTTTACAGGAGGAGTACGTGAAGTGTGAGAGCTCCTTCTGCGGAGTTCGTCGCCCTGACTTTTATGGGCATCTGGCGTGCCAGACCAACGCCGCCTGTGCCACCAAGAAAGGGAATCTCAAGTATTGGGATCTGCAGACTTGTTCAGTCTGCAAAAGCCTCCTTGATGAGGCGTTCGACAACCCTCCGTCCGCGGAGGCCCGGGACAATGCACGAGGGAAACTGCGCAAGTGGGTGCGCGGTTTCCAGAGGAACGCCACAGGGCCTTATCTCCCCAACGAGAAGATGAGGGCCCTTCTCTTCCCTAAAGCATCGGCTGATGCCGTGATCCCTAAGGACGAGATCCCCTGTGTTCAACTTACGGTTGAACCGGACGTTACGGCCGCTCTCCAAGGCTGTCACATCGACGAGGTGGAAGGGATGTCGGACGTGTCCGAAAATACCAAAAGGACCCTCATGACTGAGGGTCAGGAGGAAGATGAGGATCAGGTGGAGTTCCCCGATTCGGAGGGCGAGGTCGCCCGAGCACCCTCTGCGGCTTCTGCTGTGGTCGAGGAGTCAGTTCCCTCTACATCTGCTTCTTCGCTTCCTCCGCTGCCGACCACCCAGGATACCACCCAGGTCCTGGTAGCACTCTTGGACGAGAGGTTCCGCAAAGGTCAAGAGGACCTCAAGAGGCATTTCATGGGCTGGAAGCAACCGAAGAAACTCTCGGTCAAACAGCTTCCCCCTTGCTCGGTCTCAAATCCCTGGAGGTATGCCGAGCACATGCCAATAACGACGGGGAGCATTTTCATTAATGATAAAATGGGTGCCGTTCCTTTTGAAGAGGTAGAGTTCTACCCTAGCTTTGAGGCATATCCGGACTGTTACGTCAAGCTTAAGTCCGAACCAGCCTCCAAGGAGGAGACCGAACCTAAGGAAGTGATCGTATTCGAGCACTCCAAGGCCCAGGCTATGCTGGCTGATTGCCTCAGGAGTCGAGGCTTCACTAACTCCAAGATGCCAGCGTTGAGTAAGAAGCATCCATCCTTTCTTGCTCCTCCTACCATGGTCTTTCCCTTCGTGGAAAAGGCTCTAAATGCGGTCTTGAAGGCAGTGGAGGAAGGAAAGCCCTGCCCTACACTGGAAGAGTGTAGGCCTCTCTCCCTCGCCTTACCCCCTGACGATAAAAGCTGGAAGGATATCCAGCTTACTTTCACGGTTGGGAAACTGGAACCTGGCGTCGCTGGACGTCAGTTTAATGAAGATCTCCCTAAGCTTAACAACCATCTGCTACGTAGGGAACAAGACACCAAGGAGAGGCTAGCTGCCTCCCTATCCCATCAAGTTCAACTTGAGGCAATGGCTGGGGACATTCGGGTCCCGGACTTCTACCTGGTTCTTGCTAAGACCCACCTTGCAACCGTGATGAAGGATTTGTTCAGCTTCATCAAGGCCCGGAGAGCCTGTAGAGAGTACGTGTTCGCCAACACAGCCGTGAAGCATGAACCCCGGAAACTGATCTCCTCCAACATCTGGGGCAAACATCTCTTCCCAACAGCTTTAGTGAAGGAGATCGTGGACAAGGCTGCCAATGAGAGCCGGAACCATCTAAACAAGTGGGGCATGTCCCGGAAGAGGAAGTCCTCTCAGGATGAAGGTCCGCAACCTAAGAGGAAACCCTACAAGCCTACACCACAACAGCGTCACGCCAAACGTCAGTATCCGGCTCCTGCTACTCCCCAGCTAGTGGCCCAGCCACAGCAGACCTTTCAGCTGGTCCCTCAACCGGTGGTGTCCCAATCACCAGTTTTCACTCCTGCCTACGAAAGAGTCCACTACCTTTCGTCCTTCCAGAGGCCGAGGAGGAAGGGGAGCAAGCGGCCGAGGTGGTAAACCCTCGGGAAACCAGAAGCAATGAAGTGCTTCCGGTGGGAGGAAGACATCGCCACTTTCAGGATCGTTGGACCTTCGATCCTTGGGCACACAGCATCATCAAGAAGGGACTAGGGTGGAGTTGGATACAACCACCTCCAATCTTCCACCAATTCTTCCAGCCCTCAACCCCCATCCTAGAAGAATATGTCCTAGAACTCTTGAACAAGAAGGTGATCAAAAGGGTAAAGTCCACCAGGTTCCAGGGAAGACTGTTTTGTGTTCCCAAGAAGGACTCAGACAAGCTCAGTGTCATTCTCGACTTGTCCCCTCTCAAGTTCATTGTGAACAACAAATTCCAGATGCTGAATCTTCAACATATGAGAGCCCTACTGCCTCACAAGGCTTACACGGTCTCAATAGACCTGACGGACGCCTACTGGCACATCACAATGAACCACCACGCTTCCTCCTACCTAGGATTCAGGCTCCAAAGAAGCAACTACGCCTTCAGGGCCATGCCCTTCGGCCTCAACGTGGCTCCAAGAATCTTCACGAAAGTAGCAGACACGATCGTCCACCAGCTACGCCTTCAAGGCATCCAGATGATGGCTTACCTAGACGTTTGGCTGGTTTGGGCGCCATCATCAGAAGAATGTTTGCGTGCCTGCAGAAAGGTGACCCAATTCCTGGAACATCTGGGTTTCAAATTCAACACCAAGAAGTCTCGCCTGTCTCCAGCTCAGAAGTTTCAATGGTTAGGAATCCATTGGAATCTTCAGTCCCACTGCCTTTCCATCCCTCTGAAGAAAAGGAAGGAAATAGCCGGGTCTGTAAAAAGACTTCTCAAATCCAAATGGATTTCAAGAGGACAGCAGGAGCGGGTATTCGGGTCCCTACAATTCGCCTCGGTGACAGACCCAGTGCTACGAGCACAGCTAAAGGATGCTTCAGGAGTCTGGAGACGAAACGCATCCATCGCTCGAAGAGATCTCAAAAGACCCCTACCAAACAGGCTTCGCTCACTCTCAAGCTGTGGTCAGAAACAAGGACCTTGAAAAGATGTCACTCTTCAACCACCACCTCCATCGATCAACATTCACACAGATGCCTCGCTAGAGGGATGGGGGGGGGGGTCACTCCCACCAACGACAAGTTCAAGGAACATGGTCTCCCCTGTTCAAGACGTTTCACATCAACATCTTAGAGGCCATAGCGGTTCTTCTCACTCTGAAGAAACTATCTCCTCGTCCTTCGATCCACATTCGTCTAACTCTGGACAGCTCCGTGGTAGTCAGATGTCTCAACCGTCGGTATCGCCCCACCTCAACCAAGTGCTCTTGCCCATTTTCCGCCTGGCGGACAAGAAAAAATGGCACTTGTCTGCAGTTCACCAGCAAGGATTCCGCAATGTGACGGCGGACGCTCTATCGAGGACAAGCCCCATAGAGTCCGAATGGTCCCTAGACGCAAGATCATTCTCCTTCATCTCCCGTCAAGTCCCGGAACTGCAGATCGACCTCTTCGCGACGAACGACGACAATCAACTTCCTCGATATGTGGCCCCATACGAGGACCCCAAAGCGGATGCAGTGGACGCCATGTCCCTGGACTGGAACAGATGGTCCAAGATTTATCTGTTCCCTCCACCCAATCTTCTGCTGAAAGTCCTCTCCAAACTGAGAACCTTCAAGGGAACAGCAGCCCTAGTGGCTCCCAAGTGGCCCCGGAGCAACTGGTTTCCCCTAGTCTTGGAGCTACAACCCAAGCTGATCCCTCTGCCGGGCCCAGTTCTCTCCCAGCAGGTGCAGAGGTCGACTGTCTTCGATTCATAAAAGAAAGTCCAAGAACTTCATCGCATGATTTTCTCCCCCTAGCCGTGGAGAAAAGGTTTGGAATCTCGAAGAAAAGTTTAGACTTCTTAGAGGAATACAAAACAAAGTCAACCAGAAGGCAATATGAATCTTCTTAGAAGAAGTGGATGTCCTTTGTCACGGCAAAAAACCCTACGGAAATCTCCACAGATTTTTGTATGTCCTTCTTTATTCACCTTCATGGACAAGGCTTGGCGGCCAACACGATTTCCACTTGTAAATCGGCCTTGACAAGACCACTACTGTACGCCTTCAAAATAAGTTTGTCCAACGAAATATTTAACAAACTTCCAAAGCCATGTGCTAGAGTCCGTCCTGCACCTCCACCGAG
>NC_090726.1:106378067-106380567 GCF_036898095.1 Palaemon carinicauda | reverse complement strand
AATGAGTGTGTGGTTGGGGAGGAGTAACAAGTTCCCGGATTTCTTGCGTGTGCGAAGGGATGTGTTCTTCATATAAGACGAAATCCGATCTAGCATTGTTCTTACTTCCCCTTTGGTAGAGAAAGTCATCTGTGTAATTGATGTAAGACCTTATGCGTGGCATGTAGGTATAGGAAGGTCCCTAAGGATGGCAAGTGTGTTAGTATTTTTAAGGAATTAGGTTTATCAATAAGTGTCATGTGTGTAACTCAATGAGTAACCACAAGCATGTGATACCAACGGCCAGAACATGGTCGGTAGTACCTTTTAAGTTTAATGGCGTGCATATGGATGTCAAAGGTCCATCCCCCCAGGGGACAGGTAGGAAAGTGAGGAAGTGACACAAGCGTGTGTCCGTGCCGTCCTTCGAGCACGAGAGTGCGAGAGGACATGGGTCTCGAGATAATGTCTACCACGAGGTGGTTGAGGTCATAAAAATCAGGTTTCTTTTACGTATGTTCATTCCAAGTGTATTGTGAAAAATGTTTTAAGTTTTGTTTCGTTTTTTTTGGTTTTGTTCTAAGCATATCACGAGTATTTCATTCATCGAACTGAGACATTTCTGTTGCATTTATGTTCATGTTGAGATTAGTTCAAATTTCATTATTTTGTGTTGGTACCAAATTTGCTATTACCAATGGTTTTATGTGTATTTCCATTTTGTTGTATTGTATTGAGAAAAATTTAATTTGTCTCTGTGGAGGTTTTCGGTGCTATTACACGTACTTGCTAATCATGGGTTGAAAATTGAACATCATTACTTATGTTTTTGTTTTTCAGGAGAAATAATATTGCTCGGTTATTGATAAGTATTTTTCTTTCTTTTATTATTATTCACTGTTTGAATTTGCACCTTGTTGCAGTGTCACGGATGTGTTAGAAATGGTTTTCTTATAATGGTAAATGTGTCAAAGAGTGCTGGGATTGTGAGTTATTCATTTTTGATTTCTCTTAATTTTTATCATTTTCTTTATTTTGTGTATATAATGATTTGTCGGTCCATATAAAATTTTATTGCATTGAAGGAACTGTTGGTAAAACATTATTATTTTTCTGATTTTGTGCTCCAAATTTTGGTGATGATGTATTAAACCTGAATTTTGTGTTTCTGTATGACCTATTGTGGGCGTGATATTCATCTTTGTGTAACTTGCAATTGTAACACGCCAACCGGCCGTCTGATTTTAATTTTTAATTTTAATTTCTGCATGCACCCGAAAAGGATGGTACTTAGCGGCAATGTAGAGAGAAACGGAATTTTTGTTTCAGTGGAAAAATTAGAAAAGTTTCATAAAAAAAAGGGGAAAAAAAAATTTAGAGAAAAAAAATCTGATGTGTGAATTTTACGGGACGTAAAATTTGGGAAGGGAGTGATAAACCGATCGTGGTTTAGTGTTAACGGATTTCTTGTTTGTTAAAGGAAAGACGGTTACGATGTGGCTTGGGTGGCACTTTGGAAATGACGGTTGTAAGCTTGGCGTCACCTAAACCTCTTCCGATTGGTTGCTATAAAACTTTCGGGTCAAAACAACCAATCATTGATCAGGCATAGTGAGGCCATGTATGGGCGCTTGGGTAAAAACCCCATAGGACAGTCAGTCTGGTTTTGGAGGTCGATAGAGAGTGTCAGGTGACGACATGTGTGCCGAACCGAGTACCATTTTTCTAAGGGCTTTTTCTTAGTAACGTAACGTAATCATAATTAAGACCCCTTGTAAACTTAAGAGAATGCAGCATGTGTAAACGTTCAACTCGGCTATTATTTGTGCATGAAATCCCTCTCTAGTCATGTTTCCCGAACAGTGTGGGAACCCCAATACGACCCAGATCGGGTCATATATATATATATATATTTATATATATATATATATATATATATATATATATATATATATGTATATATATATGTATATGTAATATGTATACTGACAAAGTAAGAGAAAGAGAAATAAGATAGAATAGTGTGCCTGTTCTCTGTTCTCTCAAGCCTTGTTTCCTCTTTGCATCATACTGCCCACGTTTTACGATCCATACATCAGCACTGGTATTATTACTGTGCCATATATATATATATATATATATATATATATATATATATATATATATATATATATATATATATATATATATATATATATATATATATGTATATATATATATGTATAACTGTATATATATATATATATATATATATATATATATATATATATATATATATATATATGTATATATACAGGTATATGTATATATATGTATGTATGTATGTGTATATATATATATATATATATATATATATATATATATATATATATATATATATACATATACATATACATACATATATATATATATATATATATATATATATATATATACATATACATACATATATATATATACAGTATATATATATATATATATATATATATATATATATATATATATATATATATATATATAT
>NC_090726.1:106328067-106373067 GCF_036898095.1 Palaemon carinicauda | reverse complement strand
GATAAAAATAAGGTCACCTTTTGATTCTTCAATATAAATGTAGTATATAACACAATGCAAATTAGAACATTCAGCAAGCACTATGTACACTGTAATAGTCCCGTATTATACAGTCCATACGAGTCCATGCACAACATTAAGAAGCTGGTTTAATCACACTATTTGCTGCCACAACAAAGTGTTTAATCTCCTCCAACTTTCCTAGGATCATGACCTGATGGCATACTATCTGGGTCAGCCCTTCTGATATAGGTGAATTTGGAACTCAGTTGTTTCACAGAGATTAGATCCTGTTGTTTTCCCTTTAATAAGTTGCCCGCCTTTAACCCTGGAACGGTACGGTGGGTCGTCCGCAACCCCGAGCGTCAAAACAAAAGATGTTTTTCTCACGTGACTCACCCCCGTGACTGAATTTGTGGGTGATCGACCTGCAGTCGGTGTCTCGCCTACACGCTCTAGTAGTGTCCAGATGTGCATCGCTGTAGCTGTACTCCTTCCCAGATTTCCGAGACGCGTCGGGGTCGAGAGCGACCGAGTTTACCCTTTTAAGGTAAGTTGCATAATTATCAAAGTTATTACGTATTATGAAATTGTCGTAGAATGGTGCAACTTGTATTACGTTATCAGTTGTGGAAAGTCTTGGTGGATTCTTTGGCAACCATGTGCATGATTTTTTTTTTAGTTGAAATGTCGTTCACCACCACGAGGACCATTTTACCGCGAGTGCCCCTTTTTCAGTTTTTTTTCATTTTTTGGCCAAGTCATTTATCCGTAAGAAATTGCCAAACAGTGTCGCAAAACTTTTGCTTTTTTAGTGTTGAAAAGTGTGTCTAGATGATCTGGCTACCCATGCGTGACTTTGTTTTTGTCAGATACGCCGTAGATATTGGTATGTGGGGTATTTTCCTGCGGTTGCCAATTTTTTTTTTTTTCAATATTTGTAAAAATTTACTACGTAGTAAGGAATTACCATATATTATTGATTTTTTTTTTATGTTTATTTGTTAGAAAGTGTGCCTTGATGGTTGGGCTAACACGTGCATGTCTTTTTTTTTTATCTGAGATGCCATATATTAGAATATTGGCCCTTTTTCCGCGAGTGCCGCTTTTTCAGTTTTTTTCATTTTTTGGCCAAGTCATTTTTCCGTAAGAAATTGCCAAATAGTGTCGCAAAACTTTTGCTTTTTTAGTGTTGGAAAGTGTGTCTAGATGATCTGGCTACCCATGCGTGACTTTGTTTTTGTCAGATACGCCGTAGATATTGGTATGTGGGGTATTTTCCTGCGGTTGCCAATTTTTTTTTTTTAATATTTGTAAAAATTTACTACGTAGTAAGGAATTGCCATATAGTATTGATTTTTTTCATGTTTATTTGTTGGAAAGTGTGTCTTGATGGTAGGGCTACTACGTGCATGTCTTTTTTTTATCTGAGATGCCGTATATTAGAATGTTGGCCATTTTTCTGCGAGTACCCCTTTTTATTTGTTTTGCATTTTTTTGCTTAGTCATGTTATCGTAAGGAATTGGCAAGTAGTGTCGCAAAACTTATATTTTTATAGTGTTGGAAAGTGTTTCTAGATGATCTGGCTACCCATGCCTATCTTTTTTTTTTTTAGGCAGATATGGCGTATATATAGGTATGTGTTTGATTTTCCTGCGATTGCCACTTTTTCGTTTTTTCCCATTTCTTTCAAAATTACTACATACTAAGGAACTATCACAGAGTAATGATTCATTTATATGTTTATTTGTCGGAAAATGTGCCTTGATGGTTTGCCTAGCACGTGGCTGAAATTTTTTTTTTTCTGAAATGCCCACCATTAGCACATTGCCATTTTTCATAGAGTGCCCCTTTTTATTTGTTTTGCATTTTTATGCTTAGTCATGTTACTGTAAGGAATTGGCAAGTAGTGTCGCAAAACTTATATTTTTATAGTGTTGGAAAGTGTTTCTAGATGATCTGGCTACCCATGCCTATCTTTTTTTTTAGCCAGATATGGCGTATATATAGGTATGTGTTCGATTTTCCTGCGATTGCCACTTTTTCGTTTTTTCCCATTTCTTTCAAAATTACTACGTACTAAGGAACTATCACAGAGTAATGATTCATTTAGATGTTTATTTGTCGGAAAATTTTGTTTACTTCTTTTTTGCTTGAATATCATCAAATTTTTTTAGCTGAACTATTATATTGTTTTACAATTTTTTTTTTTCGATTTTATTTCCCTTAAAAATTTTTTTTTGGGTCAGAATTCTAATTTTATAGTCGTAAAATAAGCGACAATTATCCAGCAACCCACCATACAATTTTTATGCATATCCAAGAATAATTAGATTAGTAAATAACACCTTGAAATTGACATACCCTTCCTACATTTCAGGTGGCAGATTAGAGAGTCTGAGTCAGTGTGGTTGGCGGCCATTTGGTGGACATATCCAAAGCGTAATTTGCCCTATCTATATATATTCTTGTTCCCTATAGAATTTGTGATATTTTGGTATATTTTTACCTGCATAAATATCATATATATTAAATATATGTATTTTTTTACGAAATTTCTAAGTACTCAAAAAATGACCTTTAGATATGGCCCCTGATATAAATGTAATTTACAAAATAATGAAGATTTTTTTACATATTTCTATTTTAGGATAACATATGTTTATTCCCTAAAAAAAATTAGCCAATTCCTATTTCATTTGGGTACCCAAAAAAATTCATGAAATTTGGACAAATTTTTTTTGGCCAAAAAAGGTTACCCTTTTTTTCTCATTTCAGATCTTCACCTCCATGGGTCCGACTTCATCCAAAATACATCAAGATGTGTCCTAAACATTCAAGAATCAATTCCTAAAAGGATTTGTGTATATGTATAAATTGTTTTTTTATGAATTTTTATGTAAGGTCTTTTTTTTTCTACTTGATTTTTAAAAATATTTATAATAAATAGTTTTTCTGCAGATGAGTAGTATTTATCTTTACAGTAGTTTTAAGCATTCATTGAATTTTTTTTGGCAAAAAAAAAAAAAAAAAGGAGGTTACTGCAAATACAGATTTTTCAAGAATTTTTTTTTGCGTCGGGGTCGCGCGCGACCGAGTATACCCTTAAAGGGGTGTCCGAGGAACGTACCTATCCAGGGTTAAAGGCTACGCTCTTTGACAGGTAAGCTTCAAGGCATTCTACAGGGCAAAGAAGGATCTTACTTTAGATAAGTGTTTCTCAAACTTTTCTTATCTCAGGGAGCATCTATGAAAAAAACTTTGAGGCACACCTTTGATTTCAATATGGGAAAAATCCTTATGAAACTTAAAACTTTTTTGAACTTTCAGTAACTTCAGATGTTTATAATTGGTGGTAATACATTCTTCTAGATACAATAATTTTTTCCTTTTATTTGTGCTTAGTTTTCAAGCATATTTTAACATGTGTTATTATATATTTTAATAGTTTTCATTGTATTTTTCTCATTTATTTCCTTTGAGACTGCTTTTCCTGTTGGTCCTCTCAGATCTGTAGCAATCAAGATTTTTGTAATAATATTAATAATAATATTAATAATAATAATAATAATAATAATAATAATAATAATGATAATAAAAATAGAAAAATATAAACAAAAATAGATTAAAAAATAAAAATAGAATAAACATAAATAAAAATAATATTAATAAGTGATAATGATAATAATCACTAATGATAAAAAATAACAATAAATATAGTAGTAGTAGTAGTAGTAGTGGTAGATTAATAAGGATAGGGAAATAATATATATAACCATTTATTTTTTAGACATTGTATTTAAGTATTCTAATGAGAAACATGAGTTTTATGAGTTGGAAATTTTGTGAATATTAGGCCTTATAAGTGATAAACAAACTTTCAGCTCTTCATCAATACATTTAATATCTGATCTGTTTTTACATTTAATGTTCGTAAGTACAGGAAAGCCTTGCTCGCAGAGATAAGTGGAAAACTACAAAAAAATAGTTATTGCCTTCTTAGCTACTGAAGGATATTCTTATCTATTCAGAATCCAAAACTGATTGATGGGCACCTCTTTAATTGATCTTTAAGCCTTCATCAGTAGATCTAGCTGCCAGCTCCTCCTCTTCAGTTAATGGCAATCCAGCGTCCTCGGTAGAAAAATCTAGGAAAGGGTTGCGAATCTAGTCGCACTAATCGGTATTTATTGAGGGAAAGTAGCAATTCAAATTACATTCCAAAGTTGCTAAGTGATCCAGTTTTAAAGGATTAAATCTGAATGATTTTCTCTCACCGAAGGAAATATTTCCAAACTGCCTGAAGTTGTTTTTTTCTAAATCGCTATTTTTTTTCTAGAATGGTTTAATTCTTTCGGTAGATAGATTTCCATTTCCACTTTGCATAGATATGTTCAAGCTATTCAAGTGTTGAAACATATCAGTCAGATATTCTAATTATGACATCCAAAGTTAAAAAAATTTATCTTATTTTCTTTAAGAAAAATGCCAATAGTTCCTAGCAAAGTTCAAGCACACGGCAGAGTACCTTTCCTCTTGACAACCATCTCATTTCTGTGTGCAATATTAAGTGAGTATGTTGTGAATCCATGTTTCCACAATATTGTCCTAATATACGAGCCTTTACTGGTCTAGTCTTAATGAAATTTACCATTTCGACTACTTGATCAAACAATTATTTCAGTACAGCACCAAGTGTTTTTGCCTTCCAGACTTCCCTATGCAAGAAACTGAGTTGTCATAATGTTGGGATTCCTTTGCTTTACAAATGATGCAAAACCCTTAATGGAATCCACCATAGATGGAGCTCCATAAGTACAAAATCCCACACAAGACTTGCAAGATAAATTCCATTTCTCAAAATAACTATTCAAAATAAAGAAAATATCTTCTCCTTTAGTATTAGTAAGTAATTCTTTGCAAAAAAAGATACAGACTTACCATGGCATCTCCAACAATAAAGCATATGAAGGGCAGTAGATAAAAATAATTTTAGATTATAAGTTTTGATGTAACAATGAATTTTGCAACACACAAAATAAAATACATTAAGTTTGTGAGAGGTGTTCATGAAATGAAAGTATGTTCGGTGGCTTTAAAAAAAAAAAAAAAAAAAAAGTTGTAATTTTCAGCTAAGCAAGTACTAAGATTAGCAAGATAAAAAGAAAGAGGTCAGTAATGACAGATTTAAAAAACAAGAAAATGAGAATAAGATTTTGTACATATCAAAATATAATCTTCCTTTATCTTGGAGTGCACCTGAGCACCTTCTGGGGCTCACAGTTTGAGAAACTCTGCTTTAGAGGGACTTTCTTTCTAGGTCCCCCAATGTTTAGTGGTGAGTTTATTTTTACCAAGGAACGCAGGATATGGATATAAAGTAACTTCTCCCGACTCCAAGCATTCATTGTGGCCATCATCCTTTGATAGTGCCACAATCTCGGTGATTCTAGCACCAGCAGCCATAGCTAGTAAAAAGATTGATTTTTGAGTAACATCCCTCAAGGAAGCGGAATAGTTGTCAATTCAGGAGTCTAAGTGCAAAACTTAATCCAAAGCCCATGAGATGGTTTTGGGAGGAGCTTTTGGTTTCAGTTTAGCACAAGCCTAAGGGATCTCATTGAACAGTTCGCTGTTGAGTTCTATATTGAAAGCATAAGCGATAGGTTTGGTTAGGGCCGATTTCAATATAGAAATAGTTGTGGAGGTAGGACCCTGTTCATGGAGTGTGATAAAGAATGATAAACAGAAGTCCATTGTAATCGAAGTGGGCTTATGCTTCTTAACAAACTCCACCCACTTCTTCCAAGAGGACAAATATTGACTTTTTGTAGTAGTGGACTTGTATTCTTCTATAAAAATTAACCCTTTCCTTCAAAACTCCATATTTTTAATTAGCAGCTAGAACGAAAAAAATCATGAGGTGAAGGTTTTTCGTTATCTTTGCTTCGAAGATAGTCTCTTAATGAACATACTGGGAGAGCACTGGTGTCCGCAGAGAATTCCTAGGAGGTTTGAGTTCCAGAACAAGAGGATACCAATTGTTCTTGGGGCAGTTGGGGGCCACTAAGACTGCTGTTCCCTTGAAGGTCCGTAGTTTGTCCAGGACCTTCATGAGGAGATTGAACGGCGCAAAAAGGTAAATGCGAGTCCACTGGTTCCAATCCAGTGACATCGCGTTTATCCCCACTGCTTCCGGATCTAAATTCGGTGCTATGTAACAGGGAAACTTCTTGTTGAAGCTCGTTGCAAAGAGATCTATTTGCAGTTCCGGGACTTGCTCTAGAATGAAACAATGATTTTTCGCCCGAAGACCATTCTGTTTCCAGAGATTTGAACCTTGACAGGGCATCCGCCATCACATTACAAACCCCTTCTGAATGAACTGCAGAGATATGCCAGTTTCTCCTTTTTGACAAAGAAAGAATGGCTAATATTACGTGACTGATGTGTTGATATTTCGAACCATGTCTGTTGATGCACTGGCTATAAGTCTTCCTGGCTAGAACTAATCTGATGTGCAAGTTTTCTTCGGGTTCAATCTCTTCAGAGAAAGAAACACTGCTATGGCTTCCACAATGTTGATAGGGAATTGTTGAAATGCAACTGACCACTGACACTGTCTTTGGTGGGGGGTATGAACTCCCGAACCTCATTCTGAGCCATCCGTGTGGATGGTCACTGGTGGAGGAGAGAACTTTAGGGGAATGTATGTCGACAAGCTAATGGCAGTGGACCAAGGCTTGAGCTGTTTGCACAGAAGAGCCGGGTTTTGTGGAGATGATCTCTTCGAGCATTTGATGCCTCCTCCTCCAAACTCTGTTGGCCTCCCTGAGTCTTGCTTTCGGGATGGGATTTGTAGCCGCTGCAAATTGTAGCGACCCCAAGACTCCTAATGACATCTGGTGATTGTCTTCGAATGAAGCAGACACCTGACTGAACTTGCGATTTCCTTCCTCTCGACCTGAGGCAGAGAAAGGATGTGCGACTTCAAATTTTTGGGAAGATGCTGTGTGGTCTTCAAAGGACTTTCCTGTAAAAGGCTAAAACAGGGAATCCAGTGCGTATAACGAAAACCCATGAATTCAGGCTCTATTGAACTCAATCCAGCAATTCCAATGCAAAAAATCATCTGGGTACCGAGAACCAATACTAACCTAGAGACAATGCTACTTCTCCAAAGCTACCATCTTCCATACTCAGAGAATAAAATATCTCCCTTGTCTGGTTGAGGCTAGGGAGTGAACCTCCACAGCACTTCAGAAAAATTAAGATTTTCCTTCACCAAAACCACTTTTTTGGGATTGATGTGCTGTGTAGTCCCCAAGGACTAATACCAAAGCAATAACCAAGTAGACTTGTGTAACAAAGAACAACTTTCTACAACCAAGAAAACAATTTAATCATATAGTTACAGTACAGTTGTGAAAGAATTTGGAACACAACTATAAAAACTTTTTTGGGCTCGAGCCATGTCGTCCTGATTTAAGTTCCTTTAGGCAGCTTCCTATTGTATAATATTTCTGCGAGTGATATTACAAGAGAATTACCGTCAGGTATCACAGGGTTCTAACCCCCGGAACGACTATCCTAAAATATTGTGTATAATCAGGGATGTATCCGTAGATAACCATAGATATCTGCACCCCAAACAGACTTCACCCAGTCTAGAATCTAAGGAGGAGGATAGGTGAGGAGCCATTACATATCCTCTCCCTTCATAGTACTACTCGTCCCTGATAAACTCATTCTAATTTTCAGAGCTTACCTACGTGTTCATTTCTTTGTTAAGAACGGCTTTTCTCTACTTTTTGGAGTTATTTCCAGGCATGATGGCCTCCCTTTAGTCGTCAAAGTTGAATAACCTCCTTTTTCCCAGTACGATTTCGCTGTAACTGCTTTTGATCCCTTCGGGGATGGGTTATTTGACTTTTTTATGGTGATGAGGGAGCGGGGCGCTCCGAGTCCAGCTAGCTTTTAGGCGCCATTTTGTGCGCGTTTCTGCCCTTGTTATTTTTGTCCACTTTTATTTCACTAGTGTTACATTAGCTAGCTTTACTTTGGCATTGCGGTGCCTTGGACTCTGTTTTGTTTTTGCTTTTACTACATTTTATGGCAGTTTAAGTTTTAGTTTGATGCGTGTTTGTCCCGGTTAACCTAGCTTAGAGAGTGGTGGTTTTGTCAGGGACCGGTTTCGCCGATAGCGATCAGGCCGTTCTTACTGGTTTAGTTGGCAGTGGTCTTTTTACACTTAAAGGGTTTTTCCTCAGTTATACTAGTTTACTGAGCCTATTATGTCTGCTGCCTTCGATTCCCTGGTTTTCTCGGCCTATTAGGCTTAGCCTAGCCCTCGTTGGCGAATCCGTTTGTCCGCCATGCTGCATTCGTTCACGATCTCCCATGCTAGGACTGTGCAGTCTTTTTGAGTTCCCCTTAATGAAAGGGTGAGCTCCTCTTGTCTGTGCGCAGACTTTCCTGTGCTGCCGTTTTATCATAGCCTCTGGGATTTCTCGATCGACCTGCGGCATTGATCTTTTAAGGCTTAGCCTAGCCCTTGGTGGCGATTGGATTAGCCCTCGTCGTCGAATCCGTTGGGCCGCCATGCTACATACGTCCTTGATCTCCCATGGTTGGACTGTGCAGTTTTTTGGAGTTCCCCTTTGCGAAGGCTGATCTCTCCTTGTCGGTGTTCTGACTTACCTGTTATAACGTTCCTTCATAGCCTCTGGGATTTCTCGACTTTCATGTGGCATCGACCTATTAGGCTTAGCCATTCTGCATTTGCTCGTGATCTCTCGTGCTAGGACTGCGCAGTCTTTTTGGAACTCCCCTTTGCGAAGGGTGATGTCATCATGTCGGTGCGCCGACTTGGATGAACTGCCGTTATTTCTTAGCCTCTGAGATTTCTCGATCAGACGGCGGCCGCCATCTCTGACGGCGTGGCGTTTATTTTGATGCATGGGTATAGTTTCTCTCTAGTCTTTCCGGGACGGACATTGCATGGAATTTATTATTATGTGACCTTCCATGGCTGTCGGTATGCTTCTCCCTAAGGGGTGAACTATCAGACTGACTGACGACAGTGCTGGTGTCTGCGGCTTTGCTGCCACCTTTTGGCACACTATCCTATTGTACCTGTACTGGCGATGCGTCACTGCTTGCAGCAGTGCCTCCAGCCACGGCATGGTTTTTTTCTGCAGGAACCATTGCCGTTTGCCTCTGCCGCTCTAGGCACCTTTGCCCCTAACAGTGTTGCCATTACTGGTGGTGGGGCTAGTACTAGTCTGTAGGAGGAGTTGACTGTGCCAGCACCTTAAGTCACATAGGAGGCTGGCGGCGATGATTTTACCCCCTAGCGATGCTGGTGCTTCCGGCAATGCTGGTATATCTGGCGCACATGCCTATGGCAAAGCCTGAATAACGGTTATGACGCCACCTTTCGACACCCAAATATAGATTTTTCCTTTGTCAAAATCTGTTTTATAGTACCCCGTTCTGGCAGTATGTTGCTACTTACAGCTGTGCCGTCACTGGCGACACTGCCTATACTTTTGGCAAGGTGTATTCTGCGGAATCCCTTGACCGTTATCTCAACGGCCCTTGGACACTATTGCCACTGACGGCATTGTCGTTACTGGCGGCGGGTTTAGTACTAGTCTATGAGTGCAGATATCGGTACCAGTGCCTTTTGGCACATAAGATGTTAGCGGAAATGCTGTTCCCCCCCTGGGCCTTACTGCCCTTTTATATCTGAGACCGTCTTGCATAACTAAGATGAGTTTTCTACTTACTGTAGATGAATTTTACTCCTTTAACGTTTGAGGTTTCTTTATGTAGGTTGGGCCTGGGAACTCCTTCTACGAAAGGGTCCTAGGCTCCTGCTTTGAATAACCACTACATATGGTTATTGTTTTTTACCAATTAGTTCATTTCTCTTTGAGGGTGTGAATTGAATAGATGGTTAGTGACTCTATAGGCTAGTTATCCCTCCCAAATTTTTTCTATTGAGGTATTAACCTTGCTTTTATAATCTACGGGTTGCTTTTGACTTTTGCTCATTAATCAATGCGTTAATTGCTTAATGATTAAGTTTACCTGTACCGTTGCCCTCTAATTGGCCATTTCTCTGCGGAGTTATTGGACCCACAGTTTTTCCATGACCTTTTCCCCACCCCTTTTTGGGCCTATAGCAACGGACCTTTAGGGGGCTACTTTTTTCCAATCTCACGTTCTTTTTAGGGGAATGGACGTTTCGTAATGTATCTCCTTTTTTCTCACCAATACCATTTACACACAATTTGAGGATTACTATTCCCTCAATTGTCTACATGGAGCATTAATGACCCATTTCTTTTGGCTTTTGGTGTCTGCTAGAGGATGTAGTACTCATTTGTACCCTTTTTCTTCTTAGAGGCGGTGCCTATACGAAGATACACTGTTGAGTGCAGATTTGTGTCAAAGCTGTGAGACATCCCTGTGGTCTCGATATTTGCCGCATACATGCGAAGTATTGGAGGATGAAAAGCCCCGTATTGTACTGGGACGATCAGGATTGCAGCGTTTGTAAGGATTTATTTCACTCCAGATGGGTCTCGGAGGATACCTCCGATGACAACTGCATGTTCTTCCCGCAGTACCTTCGCACCTGGGTAAAAGGATGAGGTAGTCTGATCTCATAAATGAATCAGTGGTGTCTATCAATTCTGACTCCACTACGACATCGGTCTCCCGATCTACAGTTACGATTGCTTCTTCCGTGACGGGGGCTGTTCCTGCCCGTTTCTCCTCCCAACATCTTCTGCTAAGCTCATGGAGCCCCCCAGTTCCAGGGTACCTTATGTACTATAATACATCTGGTACTTATGGCTAAAAGGAAAGCCTTCATGGAGGGGAATTAGTAATACCAGGTGATGGTCTTCAAGGCCTCATGTGAAGAGATCCAGGCCTTGGAGAAGAAAGAAGAGTTGCCTAGATATAAGGTTTGGCACTCCTAGCTACCATTTTGCACGCAGCAATGATGATGGCAGTGGGTATCAATTTACAGATTGTCGACTTTGGTAAGAGCTTGGCTCCTATGTGGCCCTGGAGAAAGTGGTCTTCCACTTTGTTTCGAAGAGCTACATCAGTGTTCAAGAGCTACATCAGTGTTCAAGAGCTACATCAGTGGAGTTAGCCTTTTGTGAGGGTTACCCTCTCCCACATTTGGAAGAGTGCACACCAGTCTCACCTTTCTTACCCCACGATTCCGTCCACTAGACCAATGTCCAGTTTACTTTTGCTGAGTAAACCGGATATGGATGCAGCCGGCCACCAATTTTTTGAGAAGCTGCCCAGGATTCCTGAACACCTTCTTCAGTCTGAGTCGTAGACCAAATAAAGGCTGCCAATGTTGATGTCTCTGTGTAGTGCTTTATGGGAATGATGATTGGACATTTTGCAGGTGCCTTCATCTTTCCTTGCTGGCAAAAACTCATGTCGACACCTTTATGAAAGACCTTTATGCTTCTTTTCAGGTCTGTCGAGCCTGTAGTGAGCATGTACTTGACACAGCTACCATCCGCCACAAGCTGAAATGTTTCTCACCTTCAACATCTGGGGAAAAGACCTGTTTCCTTAGAGGAAAGTTACGGATAAGGCTGTCACAGAGCTTAAGAGCCTTTTTCTGAAGTGGGGTATCTCATTAGAGAGGTAGTTTTCCCCTGGAAAGGCCACAACCAAGAGGTCTCACAAACTGACTTATCATGCTAAGTTGTTTGTTCTTTCTTAGGCCGCTATCCCTCAGAATGCCTACGCTGGGCCCTTCCACCCTATGTATGAGTAATGGTTGTCTTCCGAGGCCGTCTTGACAGTGGAGGCGAGTCCAGAGATCGTGGACATTGAAACGGCAGTGGAGGTAACGGTTCATGCCCTCAACAAAAAATAATGAAGGCCTCCAGTAGGGGGACGGTTAGCCTTGTTCAAGTATTGTGGGTTCTTCAGTCCTTGGACACAGAACGTCATTTCCAAATGTTTTGCTTGGAAGTAGTAAGATGTTTCTTCCAGGAACATCTTGTTTGGAACAGTATGTAAAAGATCTCCTGAAGAGGGGAGTTATCTGCTGCGTGAGATCTCCGAGATTTCAAGATCATCTACTTTGTGTGCCAAACGTTTCGAGCTTACCTCAAACTGTTCTCGTCTTATCTGGTCTAAACCTGTTCGTTCAGTGGGACAGGTTCCAGATGTTGGCTATTTCGTAGATATGGACCTTACCACCCTTAGAGGCTTTCACTGGCTCTATGGATTTTACTGACGTCTTTGTATTGTCGGTTAGGTCGACACTTATCCCCCTACCTTGGTTGCAGCCTGTGGAGAAGGGTCTACGTAATCAGAGCTATGCCATTTGGGCTCAGCATAGCTCTAAGGTTTTCATGAAGTTTACTGATGTAGTCGTACAACAACTGCGGTAGACAGGCTTTTAAGTAGAGGCGTACCTGGTTGACTGGCTAGTGTGAGTTCCCTTTGCACAGAGTGCTCGGAAGCAGCCAATTGAGTTTTTGGTTCCTCTAGGCCCTTGGACTTCAGACCAACCTTAAGAAATCAGAACTGACTCCAGCTCAGGACTTCCCCCGGTTGGAGATTTGTTGTGACAGTTTCACTTCCGCTCTATTCCTCCCTCTAAGGGAGAGGAAATAGATGTCAGTAAAGTCCCTGATCTAGTTTGGGATGATCACCACGCGACGCTCAGAGGAGGTTCGAGGATCTTTGCGATTCACGAATTTTGTCCTCAATGTACGACTCAAAGATGCAAACAGAGTTTGGGAAAGAAGAGCCTCCAACGCTCTTCCTGACCATCAGAAGAAGACCCCGGTTTTACTGCGGAAGAAAGTTAGACCGTGGTCCACTGCCATAAGTCTTTCACAGACATTGCTGTATCGCTTTCCTCCTCCAGTCAGGAGAACGTTGACGCGCATGCTTGACCTGGCGCGTAAGGGACGTGTGCGCTAATTGGCGCGTACGCCCTTGTTGCCCCGAAGGGACCGGTGCCTGTGTTTTTAAAACAGGTTTGGTTGGCACATGAAGCGCATCAGCAGCCAGGAACGGCGACGGCAGGTCAGCAGGTCTGACGGGTGGAAAGTCGGCGTGCCCTTTGTAAGGACGACCTTCCACCGAAGAGGATCACGAACGATCCACAGAGGGGTCCAGGGTAGTAGCAAGAACAGTCGGAGATCGATGAAGAGGCTCCTCTGCGGCGGACTGCACCGATGATGATGAACCGAAGAGGCCCCTCCTCACCATATAAGGTGAAGGAAAGCTTCTCCGGCGAAGAGGAAGGCGAGCCTTACGACGTATACGCCCTCTGGGGGCCGTTAGGTCAGCAAGCTGACCTTCAGCAGTCCTCCGAAGAGGAGTCTCTGTGAGTGAACTCCCCCAAGGGGGAGAATCACCAGCAGGAGAGACTGTTGGACTTAGTTTCTCCCTCGTAGGTTGTGCAGGATCGGGAGAAACTAAGCCTTCAACAACTGCGGGTTGAGAGGTTACAGAGGTATTAGGAGATACCGCATTGGATACCTCTGACACCACAACGTTGATAATAGACAGATGATCAACCTCTGCCAAAGTCGGCGATTGCTTGACAGCGGCACCCGACCAGATGATGTCAATCAAGGCTTCCTTGGAGGGCGAACCCTCGAGCCCCAAGAAAGACCAAAGCTGGAATGAATCAGTCACATTAACATTTAAATCCTTCCCCGGGGGAAGAGGTGGAGCTGCCTCGCTAGGGGAGGCAACGCCATCTCTCAAACCCCGAGGTCGGGAAACAGAACCACGGTCTAAGCTACCACTCGACCGTCTCTCGAAAGAAACTGATCGAGTGGGAGCTTCGGAGGAGGTTTGGGCAACGGAAGAAGAGTCCTTGGGATTTTCTCCTTTCAACAAAATCTACGAAGGAGAAATATCCCCCCTGGACTTCTTCCGTCGCCGAGAAAACCTCTCCCACTGGGAGCTAGACCACTCCCTGCACTCACCACACTTATTGCTACTATCACACCGTTGGCCCCTACAGTAAGGACAAAGGGTGTGAGGGTCCGTTTCGACCGCCAAAATAAATGTACCACAAGGGCGGTCGGGTAATCCAGGACATTTGTGCATGTTCCCAGAGGCCAACTTCACACACAAACCTGTAGGAGAGAAAGCAAAAAGACATTAATGGGTGTCACAGAGCCGAGGGTGGGAGCGGACACGTCCGACTACCACCCGAGCCGAGAGCAAAGTGAGCTCAAGCACAGGTGTGTGTGAGGGGGGGGGGGGGGGTGTTTAAGCAAGCTACCCTCCCTACCCCCCCCACTAACTAGAAAATTCTAATGGCTTGTCATTTCAGTTACGCCGAAAGTAATAACCCCTATTAAATCGCGTGGTTTGTATGTCAGTTACGGAACAAATATTTTTTCCTTTTGAGGTCATGTTTTTAATCTCTCTCTAGCATTTAACTTAGGTCTTCTTTCTACTTTTACATAACGGTAATTCAAATATAGTGTGTGCTCGTCTGTGTGTGTGTAAAGTGTTTCAGTTACTAACACCCATAATATATATGTACTGTACAATTTACATACGTACAAGTAACCTACATATTGACAGCAACGAATCTTGCTTGTATTGTATTTCAATAAAATAGCTTAAAAATAGGAGTATAGAAAACAGGTAGGTTACTTATTGACGTATCATCAATGAATCTCTTTTGTATTACAATATATTAGCTAAACAAATGCATGTAAAAAAAACCAGGTAGGTTATTTATTGTATGTACTGTGCTGTATTGTACAATAAATCTAAGGTTAAAAATATGAGCGAGTTAAAGAAAAGGTTGTTTACTATATGCATGATAGAAAATGTACTTATCTATAGTATGGGTAACATTAATAAAGTATATACAGTACGTACAGCACTGTACTGTATAATCGGTATATGAACAGGATTGTACTGTGCGTATTGTGTTATGGTAGTTCATTGATTGGTTGTTCATGAGCCACACAAAGTAATTTTCTTGGAAAATGTCTTAATACTAGTTATATGTATCTCAATAATTTATGATGATATTTTTTATGTTATTACACATTTTATATACCAAATTAGACAATTATAAGCATTTTTAAATGGTATTTTTAGTATTCTACTAGTTAACCCTAAATCTATGTCGTTCATGTAGATCAGAAATAGCAATGGGCCAAGGACGGATCCTTGAGGTACTCCGCTTGTAAAAGCTGCCCACTCCTCTGATGCTTCTCCATTGATTACAACTCTGTTTTCGGTTTGTTAGCCAATCTTCAATCCATTCCGCTGACTCGTCAGTAATGCTAATGGCTCTAATTTTAACCATTAATTTTTCATGAGGAACTTTGTCAATAGCCTTTTGAAAGTCTAGGTATATGATGTCTAATTGACCTACTTTTGTCATAAATGCTAAACATGCTGTGGAAAAGTTCCAAAAGATTTGTCACACACGATCTCTTTGGTCTACATCCATGTTAGCTGTATCAGAAGATTGTTTTTCTCCATGTGTTCTACTATTGAATATACTTAATTGATTAAAAATTTTGCAAGGCAATGAAGTTGTACAAAAGTATGTAGTTGTCAGGTTTTTCTTTTGGTCCCTTCTTGTAGATTGGAGGAACATTGCTTAGTTTCCATCCTTAAGGTGCCTCTCTTTCATTGGCCTTCTTTTGGAACATTTTGTACAAGTGTGGGGTTATCTCTTCTTCTAGTTTTATTCCAGCTGTGACCAAGTTGTGGAATGATCTTCCTAATCGGGTGGTTGAATCAGTAGAACTTCAAAAGTTCAAAGTTGGAGCAAATGCTTTTTTGTTGACCAGGCGGACATAGTCTTTTTATAGTTTATTTATGACATATTTGTTTTTGATGTTGTTGATAGTTTATTATATGACATGTCTGTTTTGACGTTGTTTCTTATTTTAGAATGATTTATTGTTAATTTGTTCTCTTCATTTATTTGTTTCCTTATTTCCTTTCCTCACTGGGCTATTTTTCCCTGTTGGAGCCCCTGGGCTTATAGCATCTTGCTTTTCCAACTAGGGTTTTAGCTTGGATAGTAATAATAATAATAATAATCTCTCTTGGATGAATATTATCTGGACCTGGTGCCTTAGACTAACTGAGTTCTTTATTTTCTTTTTGATATCATCCATTGTAAATGTAATTCTACTTGATGGTAGTGGCCCTTCATATTTGATAGCTGGTTCGGGGAGGGTCGTTGATTCTTCCCAAGTGAATACAGTTGTGAAATATGCATTGATCAGTTTGGGTTTTTCCAAAACATTTGGTGTATTTCCCTCTGAGTCTCTTAATGGGACTGGCTTTCTACTGTTTACATATGCAAAAAAAATCTTTTAGGTTTTCTTTACTAACTGATGCACTCCTTTTCTCTTCATTGATCTTGGCAGTTCTAACTAGTTTATCTATTTTTCGGCTTAAGTTCTTGTGCTTTGAAATTTCACGAACTGAAGGCTGTGGACCCATTGATTTATGCTTCTTGTGTTCGTTTCTTATTGCACTGTTTATTTCTCTGTTGAACCACAAGTTGTGGAGTTCCATCTGGTAGCTATACTTTTAGCCCATTTTTCTTTATATATTTCTACAAAGTAGTCCCATTGCGTATCTATGTTCCCAGTTTTGTCGTATTCTAAATTATTTGTGTATTCCTTCAGTTTTATCCAGATACTCCATCTGTAGTCTAGTTTCTCTTTTTTTTATATATTTTTCGAGAGAGAGAGAGAGAGAGAGAGAGAGAGAGAGAGAGAGAGAGAGAGAGTGTGTGTGTGTGTGTGTGTGTGTGTGTGTATGTATTCATGCAATAATAAGGGCTATAAACAAACCATGAAAACTATGATATCCTATAACATATTGATACCGATATCTTGAATAACTTAAGAAATTAAATAAACGATACTCTCGTATGTGTGTATGATCGCAATAAAAACGCGTGACCAGGAGATCAGCTGATGCCTACCAAAGTTAATGATGCCTAACAAAGTTCAACAAAAGTAACTGTTAATTATCAAAATAATCACAAAATTGTAAAATAATACACACACGCTTTAATAAACCACCATTGAACACAATTATGTCAAATGAAATATAAAGGCTTAATAATGAACTAAAAACTAAACACTGTATGAAGCTTTAAAAATGAACTGCTACTCATATACAAACAAACAGAAAGCGAGAAAGAAGTATTGGTATAATAACAGCTATAAATGAATTGTAGGAAAACTATGATAACCTGTAACATATAGGTGCTGATGTGATATTCATCATGATGATATTTTGAATATGTTAAAGAATTGTATAGACGATACGCCTGTTATTCCTATATGCGTAATTTTTCGATATGGGAGTGGGACCTTGAGTCAGCTGATCACAACCAACGGTAAAAAAAAAGCTGGTAATTGATTGTTAAAATGCTTCTGAAATTGAAAAATTGAATACATAAATGCTTTAATAGTGTATGATATCCTATGAAACAAGAAAATGAAATAATATACAGTAAGAAAATATTAATAAAATATGACTTAGATAATTACTGAATCATGAAACATCATTATAATTCTAAGGAAACTTCACTTCTTAAATTTGACATACGAACTACCTGCATAAGAACTTCTCACTTCTCAGAACAGAGTAGAGAAAATCTTGACAACTAGGCAACATGATTGAAAACGGTGAACTAGTGCACGTTAGTGAGCAAGACGCACGATGTCCAGATTAGTACTTGTTCTCAGTGATGACGCATCTTCAATTGCAAGATGATTTTAACATTGGAGAATCTGCGATGAGTTCAGTAGAACCTGAACTCGTGGGTCTTGCTTATACCTATCGAGTTAATAATTTGCACATTGAAACATGGCTCTAGAGCCGAGGAGACAATATTTCTTTGGTAGTTTATGTTGTATTGGATTCCCTGCTCTAACCACAACAATTCTATAAATAAAAGCATTTTCACATAACGATTAAGTCTTGAAAACACGCTAGGTTTCTGAATAATACTTATGGTGACTTGGATATGGTAAATGCTTCTATGCTAAAATACCTCTATATCAGTATCAAACGATATAGCAAATATAGTAAATTGGGTTTGAAATTAAAATAAAAAATAAAAGAATTAAAGGAAAAAATTATAAAAGCAAGTCAGTTGAAATCAAATGGTTAGTGAGTGTTGACAATTTTCAGCAAAGATTTCCCAAGGAATCTATTTCTTAAACAATATATTTGAAAACAATAAAATATCTAAAGGAAAACAATCATCTAAATGGAATTTAAGAATAAAGTACAACGGTAATAACATTTACCTCAACACATCAAATAACATTCATTTTAAAAGTTCCACAGATATAAAACATTTTATTAAATGGCCCATTCATTAGTCTGTACAGTATAACCATATGTCAACACGAGAACTAAATACACAGAACTTTAGCGAATAGGAAACATTGACACCACAAAAAAGGCATGTGACAAAGTCCAATAGAAGGAATTTCACATCCTAAATTCACATACTGTAAGAGCCAGCACAACTAAAGTAATGCTTCAACAAAATAAAGTATTTTAGATGGTCACAAAAAGGAGGGGGGGGGGGAAATTAAGAGAATTAGGTGTCAATAAAGAGGGGTCTAAATGCATCCAGCATACCAAAAGCTAACACGCCCAGCACTTACTTACTCTAATCTTCTGATGTTTTTTATCATTGCTAGTTGAATCAGCCATGCGAGACATCAATGCCTGTAAAATAATATCACCGCCAACAGTAAGTATATGGCACCGCTAACCTATATCCCAAAAGGCAGGTTGGTTACTCTCAGTATGTAGGGACAGCCTATTAGTAATAGATATATACAAGGAGATAGGCCTATATAACAGGCATACTTTATTTCAAAACAAAAGAATCAACTATCTCAGTCGGGTAAATTCATAAGCAATCCCGTTTTCGAGTTAGTGAACAACTATGGATTAGAAAATAAATAAAACTGTGCTGGTAAATATTCAATTCTATGATCTGTGCTTCAGAATGCTGGATGCATGAAGCCTAATAGAATAAGCAAGGAAATGTAACAAATGGAATTGGAATGATATAAGGTAAAGTAATCACAAATGTATAACTATCGTTGTTGTTCTTACATACCTACACATATTGTACAATGCATCACCTTACTGAAGTACCAAATCTGCTTCCATGCCCAAAAGTGATAATGTATCTAAATATTACACAATAAAAATAAGCTATAAACCATTATTTACTTGCCTGACAACCTAGTGTGTTGGTGAGAAAGCCAAAAATTTGATGAGAGAGAGAGAGAGAGAGAGAGAGAGAGAGAGAGAGAGAGAATCGTGTGCTATTCCACATCCAATAAACTAATGTCTGTGAAGAGGCAAACTTCTTTCCTTACCTTCTGCCATGGATGAGATTTGATCTGAGGGAACTTGAACTCTGTATAGTTTGGATTCATCTCTCTGATTTGCTCACGTGTCGGCGTTCCAAGAACTTTAATTATTTCTACTAACTGATCCACTCCTGAATCCCCTGGGAAGATGGGTTGCCCTAATAAAAGTTCTGCTAAGACACAGCCAGCACTCCATACATCTGTAAAAATAAATATTGACTTTAAAAACGAGCTTCAAAATTTACTCAATTATAAAAGTTAAAACATATGGCAATACTACATGTACAATTGCAAAGCAGTTACTGTACACCATAAACATTTTATGTAAGCTATTCCTTCAAGGATTTCAAATTATTCTCTGCTATTTTTTTTATCAAAAACTTATCTTAAAAAAAGGAATAAACAAAGCTGAAAACAATATGAAAGAATTTTTCAGTCACACTTTAACAAACTATATAATTATACAAGTAACTAAATTAAGAATGTCTAATAGTACATCTTAAAACAGTAAGGCAATCATCTTACCTATATTAGTCGTGTAATCGGTGGCCCCAAATATGAGCTCTGGAGCCCTGTAATAACGAGAGCATATGTAGGATACATTGGGCTCTCCTCGCACCAAATGTTTGGCACTCCCAAAATCACAGAGCTTGAGAACGCCTGTCTCTGGGTCTAAAAGAAGGTTCTGGGGCTTGATGTCTCTATGACATACCCCCAAAGAGTGTATATAGGCTAGGCTCCGGAACAACTGGTACATATACAACTGAAAAAAGAAGGTAACTTTCAGAATACACAATGGCTTTACCTCTAAAGCATACAATTGAAAAAAAGTAACTTTCAGAATACACAATGGCTTTACTTCTAAAGCATAAAATATTTTTAGAATGCTTTTATATACAAACTCTCAACATAAATGTGCCTTTGATAAAATTCTGGTATGTTTAAAGGATCAACTGCCTGTTGTCTGTAAGACAGGAGGTATTATCATTACACATGCACCCTTTGGAGCCACAAGTATTATTTAGCCTAACCTTCATTTTGATGAAAATATGTAAGGTCAAAAGTCATGGGACAGAGCCAAACATCAGAAATTGTTGACCCTTGAAATCTTCCCTTGTGGTAGAAGAATGCTAAAGCTAAGAAGTAGTCAAGATAGGTACAGAGTACAGTGATTGTACAGTCTGAACTGTTGAAGGACCAATCAATGGAAGGAGAGCAGCCACAAACAGAGGTACATAGTCCTATCAGTCACTTGAGGATAAGCAAAACGCCAATCTACATTAGTATCTGTACAAATTATTGCCGTGAGAAACAAAAAGTATAGCTGATAACTTAGTAAGAATAGTCAAGCACACAGGTGAAGCAGTAAGCAATCAAACTGACAAGAAAACCAAGATGACATGGCTGCGGTTTCAAAGGAAGAGTAACAAGTAAACCTGACTTGGCATACAGAGAGAGAGAGAGAGAGGAGAGAGAGAGAGAGAGGAGAGAGAGAGAGAGAGGAGAGGAGAGAGAGGAGAGAGAGAGGGGGGGGTATGTTTTGAATCAGGCTGTACAATCTTTGGACCGTGTTTAATTATGACAAATAATAATCTAGGTTAATGTGGGTAAGGGTTAGGTTGGGTAGGGAATGTTGGGCGTTTGTCAGTGCGTCTGGTATGGATGGTGTGAGAGCCGAGATGTTGAAGGAAGGGGGTGTGACTGTACTTGAATGGTTGGTGAGATTGTTTAATATGTGTTTTGTGTTGTCAATGGTACCAGTAGATTGGGTTTGTGCATGTATTGTACCACTATATAAGGATAAGGGAGATGTGCACGAGTGTTGTAATTCAAGAGGTATTAGTTTGTTAAGTGTAGTTGGAAAAGTGTATGGTTGAGTAATGATTAAAAGGATCAGGGATAAAACAGAGAATGCAATCTTAGAAGTACAGGGTGGTTTTAGAAGAGGTAGGGGTTGTATGAATCACATTTTTACAGTAAGGCAGATATGCGAGAAATATTTAGCAAAAGGTAAGGAGGTGTATGTTGCGTTTATGGATCTGGAGAAAGCTTATGATAGAGTTGATAGGGAAGCAATGTGGTATGTGATGAGGTTATATGGAGTTCGTGGAAGGCTGTTGTAAGCAGTGAAAAGTTTCTACAAAGGTAGTAAAGCATGTGTTAGGATAGGAAATGAAGTGAGTGATTGGTTTCCGGTGAGAGTGGGGCTGAGACAGGGATGTGTGATGTCGCCGTGGTTGTTTAACTTGTATGTTGATGGAGTAGTGAGAGAGGTGAATGCTCGAGTGCTTGGACGAGGATTAAAACTGGTAGACGAGAATGACCATGAATGGGAGGTAAATCAGTTGTTGTTTGCGGATGATACTGTACTGGTTGCAGACACAGAAGAGAAGCTTGGCCAATTAGTGACAGAATTTGGAAGTGTGTGAGAGAGAAGGAAGTTGAAAGTTAATGTGGGTAAGAGTAAGGTTATGAGATGTACTAGAAGGGAAGGTGGTGCAAGGTTGAATGTCATGTTGAATGGAGAGTTACTTGAGGAGGTGGATCAGTTTAAGTACTTGGGGTCTGTTGTTGCAGCAAATGGTGGAGTGGAAGCAGATGTACGTCAGAGAGTGAATGAAGGTTGCAAAGTGTTGGGGGCAGTTAAGGGAGTAGTTAAAAATAGAGGGATGGGCATGAATGTAAAGAGAGTTCTATATGAGAAAGTGATTGTACCAACTGTGATGTATGGATCGGAGTTGTGGGGAATGAAAGTGATGGAGAGACAGAAATTGAATGTGTTTGAGATGAAGTGTCTAAGGAGTATGGCTGGTGTATCTCGAGTAGATAGGGTTAGGAACGAAGTGGTGAGAGTGAGAACGGGTGTAAGAAATGAGTTAGCAGCTAGAGTGGATATGAATGTGTTGAGGTGGTTTGGCCATATTGAGAGAATGGACAATGGCTGTCTGCTAAAGAAGGTGATGAATGCAAGAGTTGATGGGAGAAGTACAAGAGGAAGGCCAAGGTTTGGGTGGATGGATGGAGTGAAGGAAGCTCTGGGTGATAGGAGGATGGATGTGAGAGAGGCAAGAGAGCGTGCTAGAAATAGGAATGAATGGCGAGCGATTTTGACGCAGTTCCGGCAGGCCCTGCTGCTTCCTCCGATGCCTTAGATGACCGCGGAGGTAGCAGCAGTAGGGGATTCAGCATTATGAAGCTTCATCTGTGGTGGATAATGGGGGAGGGGGGCTGTGGCACCCTAGCAGTACCAGCTGAACTCAGTTGAGTCCCTTGTTAGGCTGGGAGGAACGTAGAGAGTAGAGGTCCCCTTTTTTGTTTTTGTTTCATTGTTGATGTTGGCTACCCCCCAAAATTGGGGGAAGTGCCTTGGTATATTTATGTATGTATGGCTGGTCATCTAGCAAGTTAGTCTAACTTTTTTCAGGCATATTGGTACGAATAGATTCATGCTGGCAACCATGGAGCAGTCTGTCTCTTTTCCAATGGTCAAGTCTAATCCTTGTGAAACTACTTATGAGCAGCCAAGGAGGGTCTCTTCTAATGCTTGAGTTCGCTAGTCTTGCTTCACTAAGCAAATTGCATAACAATGATCATGGCAATCCGCTGCTTTTTGGTCATTCATGGTTTCACACCCTGCTAGTTGTGCTATTGACAAGGGATAGAGAACAAAATTTGTTATATAACTAAGTTAGTATGTGAGTGGGCTGTTATGTTGTAAGAGAGGCAAAATGAATGCAACTAAACTTTATTAAACAGACATCGAGCAAGTATACAAGAACTTGCGAGCAAGAATGTCATAAAAATTCAAACAAAATAAAATATGAGCTAGGAAGCTTACGCAGGTTAGTCTATTGTCAGTGTAGAGAAGAGCGAGCGACAAAGCAAAAATGTAATACCATTACAGTGTACAAGCGAGAGGAACGCAAATGCAACTAAACTTTATTAAACTGATATCAAGCTCATATACAAGGACTTGCAAGCAAGAACATGAAAAAAATTCAAACAAAATAAAACAAGCTAGCAAGCTTCCACAGGTTGGTCTAATTAGTACAGGGAAGAGCGAGTGATAAGACAAAAAAGCAACGCCGTTACAGCGTACGAGCGTGTATGAAACACTTGCGGTACATTAATGTTAAGCCAACATGTAAGAATCTATATTACAAACTGATTATGAAAATGACAACAGCAACATAGAACTTCATAGCTGAACCATTTGACCAGCCAGTGAAAATTTTCCTATGCAAGCACATATTACCACCTTAGGGCATGACAAGACTATTCCTTGTTAGCATAACAATCAAGCCACATTTAGTAGAATGAGCAACCATTTCTCATATGTCATATGAATGACTTTTTGCTAGGATCTCCTTAGCACAAGAGAAAAAAAGGTAATGAATGCTTTGAATTAAAAATTTCCAAATAAGGTACAGAGTATGCCTGTGAGGCAAGGCACAACAGTAACAGTTTTTAATGCCAAATCAAGGAATAACATACATGGCTCTTAATGAAGCAAGGCAAGCTTCAGAAAGTAAGACTAAGGTTGCACAAGATCTAAAATTAGAATAGATGAAATTTCTTTATCATACATTAATTATTGTACCGCATGTGTTATCACACGCACGTACACTGCAACAGTATTTGTTTCATGCATATTGTTGTTATTGCTCTCCCCTCACACTGATAACTTGTTTCTGTCTGTATGTGCTTCTATCAATCTGTTTGAATTTTTGTGACTTTTCACTGAAACTGTTGTTATAAAACCTCGCTGTCTGCTGATATAAAGCTAGTTGCAATTACCCTATCTCTTCATTACCACCTAACTGGTGAATCCGCACATTTGGTGACCACCGCAGTGTTCAGCTCCCTCCCACCTTCCCCTTCACTGCTGTGTCTTATTGCTTGATTAAGTCCAGTTTTGCATTAAGGGAGTGACTCAGTCAAGTACCAAAGCTGATTATGTTCTCACCGCGATCCCCGAAGGCACTTTCCTGGGAATCTTGGATTGTCTGTGCCAGCAAGGAGACACGCTAATAACGTACGACGCCCTCAAATCATACCTCCTGGAGCAGTACTCGTAATCACCGCTAGCCCGCATAGCGAAACTTTTTCATCTCTCTCAACAACTGATGGTGGACCAAAAGGCCTCAGGGAAATGGCCAATATGGCTTGCCTACAACCCGCCGCAGATGGCTCTACTCATGAAGTGAATCTACTTCATGCCCTTTGGGTACGGCGTCTAACCGAACCTGTATGTGCTGCTATCCTGATGTCGATATTTTGCCCATGAAGGACCTCATGACCAAAGTCGACACACTCATGGGGACCACTTCACCACCTTCCAGACCTCCATCAATGCCTCCACTCCTGACGAAGTGGACACCTATTCAACATTGATCGAAGCCAACGTAAATATGGTAAGACAGACGCCCCTCATGTGAGGTGTTGGAACATGACAAAGCGGCCCACCACCCACATATACCACCCTTTGCTTAACCCTGGATAGGTAGGCTCCTCGGACACCCCTTTAAGGGTATACTCGGACGCGAACGACCCCGACGCCAAAAAAAATTCTTGAAAAATCAGTTTTTGCAGTAACCTCCTTTTTTCTTTTGCCAAAAAAAACTTCAATGAATGCTTAAAACAACTGTAAAGATAAATATTACTCATCTGCAGAAAAACTATTTATTATAAACATTTTAAAAAATTAAGTACAAAAAAAAAAAAGACCCGACATAAAAATTCATAAAAAAAAAGTTTATACATATATACACAAATCCTTTTAGGAATTGATTCTTGAATGTTTAGGACACATCTTGATGTATTTTGGATGAAGTCAGACCCATGGAGGTGAAGATCTGAAATGAGAAAAAAAGGGTAACTTTTTTTGGCCAAAAAAATTTGTCCAAATTTCATGAATTTTTTTGGGTACCCAAATGAAATAGGAAGTGGCTAATTTTTTTAGGGAATAAACATATGTTATCCTAAAATAGAAATATGTAAAAAAATCTTCATTATTTTGTAAATTACATTTATATCAGGGGCCATATCTAGAGGTAATTTTTTGAGTACTTAGAAATTTCGTAAAAAAATACATATATTTAATATATAATATGATATTTATGCAGGTAAAAATATACCAAAATATCACAAATTCTATAGAGAACAAGAATATATATAGATAGGGCAGCTTACGCTTCGGATATGTCCACAAAATGGCCGCCAACCACACTGACTCGGACTCCCTAATCTGCCACTTGAAATGTAGGAAGGGTATGTCAATTTCAAGGTGTTATTTACTAATCTAATTATTATTGGATATGCATAAAAATTGTATGGTGGGTTGCTGGATAATTGTCGATTATTTTACGACTATAAAATTAAAATTCTGACCCAAAAAATTTTTTTTGAAGGGAAATAAAATCGAAAAAAAAAAAAATGTAAAACAATAAAATATTTTAGCAAAAAAGAATTGATGATATTCAATCAAAAAAGAAGTAAACAAAATTTTCCGACAAATAAACATCTAGAGGAATCATTACTCTGTGATAGTTCCTTAGTACGTAGTAATTTTGAAAGAATTGGGAAAAAACGAAAAAATGGCAATCACCGGAAAATCGAACACATACCTATATATACGCCATATCTGGCTAAAAAAAAGATAGGTATGGGTAGCCAGATCATCTAGAAACACTTTCCAACACTATAAAAATATAAGTTTTGCGACACTACTTGCCAATTCCTTACGGTAACATGACTAAGCAAAAAATGCAAAACAAATAAAAAGGGGCACTCGCGGAAAAATGGCTAACATTCTAATATACGGCATTTCAGAAAAAAAAAATTCAGCCACGTGCTAGGCAAACCATCAAGGCACATTTTCCGACAAATAAATATCTAAATGAATCATTACTCTGTGATAGTTCCTTAGTACGTAGTAATTTTGAAAGAAATGGGAAAAAACGAAAAAATGGCAATCACAGGAAAATCGAACACATACCTATATATACGCCATATCTGGCTAAAAAAAAAGATAGGCATGGGTAGCCAGATCATCTAGAAACACTTTCCAACACTATAAAATTATAAGTTTTGCGACACTACTTGCCAATTCCTTACGGTAACATGACTAAGCAAAAAAATGCAAAACAAATAAAAAGGGGCACTCTATGAAAAATGGCCATTCTAATATACGGCATTTCAGAAAAAAAAAATTTCAGCCACGTGCTAGGCAAACCATCAAGGCACATTTTCCGACAAATAAACATATAAATGAATCATTACTCTGTGATAGTTCCTTAGTACGTAGTAATTTTGAAAGAAATGGGAAAAAACGAAAAAATGGCAATCACAGGAAAATCGAACACATACTTATATATACGCCATATCTGGCTAAAAAAAAATAGGCATGGGTAGCCAGATCATCTAGAAACACTTTCCAACACTATAAAAATATAAGTTTTGCGACACTACTTGCCAATTCCTTACGGTAACATGACTAAGCAAAAAAATGCAAAACAAATAAAAAGGGGCACTCGCGGAAAAATGCCCAACATTCTAATATACGGCATCTCAGATAAAAAAAAAAAAGACATGCACGTGTTAGCCCAACCATCAAGGCACACTTTCTAACACATAAACATGAAAAAAAAATCAATAATATACGGCAATTCCTTACTACGTAGTAAATTTTTACAAATATTGAAAAAAAAAACAGAAATTGGCAACCGCAGTTAAATACCCAATATACCAATAACTACGTCGTATCTGACAAAAACAAAATCACGCATGGGTAGCCAGATCATCTAGACACACTTTCCAACACTAAAAAAGCAAAAGTTTTACGACACTATTTGGCAATATCTTACGGAAAAATGACTTGGCAAAAAAATGAAAAAAAATGAAAAAGGGGCACTCGCGGTAAAATGCCCGACATTCTAATATACGGCATCTCAGATAAAAAAAAAAGACATGCACGTGTTAGCCCAACCATCAAGGCACACTTTCTAACACATAAACATGAAAAAAAAATGAATAATATACGGCAATTCCTTACTACGTAGTAATTTTTACAAATATTGAAAATAAAACAGAAATTGGTAACCGCAGTTAAATACCCAATATACCAATAACTACGTCGTATCTGACAAAAACAAAGTCACGCAAGGGTAGCCAGATCATCTAGACACACTTTCCAACACTAAACAAGCAAAAGTTTTACGACACTATTTGGCAATATCTTACGGAAAAATGACTTGGCAAAAACATGAAAAAAAATGAAAAAGGGGCACTCTCGGTAAAATGGTCCTCGTGGTGATGAACGACATTTTAACTAAAGAAAAAATCATGCACATGGTAGCCAAACAATCCACCAAGACTTTCCACAACTGATAACCTATACAAGTTGCACCATTCTACGACAATTTCATAATACGTAATAACTTTGATAATTATGCAAACTACCTTAGAAGGGTAAACTCGGTCGCGCTCGACCCCGACGCGTCTCAGAAATTGGGGAAGGAGTACAGCTACAGCAATGCACATCTGGACACTACTAGAGCGTGTAGGGGAGACACCTCCTGCAGGTCGATCACCCACAAATTCAGTCACGGGGGTGAGTCACGTGAGAAAAACCTGTTTTTTTTTGACGCTCGGGGTCGCGAACGACCCATCGTACCTATCCAGGGTTAAGGCCCAACCAACAACCTCTCCAGCCACCATCTACATATAACACCCCTCACTTACACCCCAACCAATGATCTCTCCAGACATCAGCCACACATACCACCCATCACTTAAGCCCAAACCAACAACCTCTCCAGCCACTTCCTGACGCTCATTGGCTGCAGTTATGCTACTAACACTAAAAATTTGGAGTGGCTACGAAGAAATGCACGAATAGTTGTCAGTGGCCTCACCTGTCACTAATCACTAATCTTTTTCATTTTTTTTACCGACAGGTACAGGCATGTGAATTTGGAAAACGTGGGTGCTTGCCATTCTCTTCTGCAAAGGCTACATTAAAGGACACGACGTTGTAGTGGTTTGCGGACTGCGGCCAGACAAAGCACCCAGACTGCCTAGTGTCCGAATGCCAACCACACTGCAGCTTTTCACTACACAATAAAATACGGTGGAATGCCCAGAGGTCTGGGTGAAATGTAAACAATCAAGGATGAACTGGGCACTGGGCAGCACCCCTTGATTTTATACTGGGCAAGGGGACCCATGTAGATCTGCAGTAACCTAATACTGTTTGTTCCGTAACTGGAATACAAACCACGCTATTTATTAGGGGTTATACTTTTGGCGGAGCTGATATGACGAGCCATTAAAATCTATCGCGGGTTAACTACCCACACCGCTAGTTGGGGGGGGGGGGAAGCTTGCTACCACTCCCATTCACACACCCGTGATTTAGCTCCCTTTACTTTTGGCTTGGATGCAGTGTGGTTGATTCCGCTCTTCCTCCTCGCCTATTCTGGACAGCCATTAATTTTTGTCTTTTAACTTACTTTTTCTTATATATATATATATATATATATATATATATATATATATACACAGTGGTACCTCTACATACGAATTTAATTCGTTCCACAACCAACTTCGGATGTAGAAAATGTTCGGATGTAGAAACGAATTTTCCCATAAGAATACATGGTAATTCATTTAATTCGTTCCTCAGCCTAAAAACCCATAATAAATCCTTAATAAATTGCTACACATAATTACACATAACAATAACATAACTGCATAATATGAAAGAAGCATGTAAAAAAGATAATTATAAAGAAATAATAAATAAAAAATGTGTTTTATTGCCACTTTACCTTAGAGACAGGCCAACGCAGGTGTAGGATTTGCTACGCCAGTAGGAGAAGGACGATCGGCGAGAATGTAGACATGGTGTTAACATGTTCTTCAAATGAATACTCTCTCTCTCTCTCTCTCTCTCTCTCTCTCTCTCTCTCGTTCTTCTTCACTGTTAGTGTTAGAGACGTCTATTAATTTTTTCTGAGAGAGAGAGAGAGAGAGAGAGAGAGAGAGAGAGAGAGAGAGATTAAACAAAAATGTGTTGTGTAGGCTACATGTGATTTTTAACAGCGTTAAAGAGTTGAAAGGCAGTTAAATGTAACTAAAAAAAACAATATCAGCGAATCTGAATTCCTTTATTAACTAAAACAAATATTGATACAAACACACTCGTGTGCGTATGGGCAAACACACACACACGCACGAGGAGACACGATCGGCGAGGAGGTAGAGATGGTGACGGCGATAACATACCGTAACTTACATTACGGAAATTTTAATCTAACTTAGCTTATTTTTTTATTTTTATTTTTATATTTCATATTTTTTACATTTTTTTCTTTTAATTTTTTATTTTCATCACTTTCAATGACGAGTTACGGTATGTTATCGCAGTCACCATCTCTACCTCCTCCCCGACCGTCTCTTATTGCGTAGCAATTCTTGCACCTGAGCGTGTGTTTGTGCATACGCACACGAGTGAGTTTGTATCAATATTGGTTTTAGTTAATAAAGGAATTCAGATTAGCTGTTATTATTTTCTTAGTTACATTTAATTGTTTTTCAACTCGTTGACGCTGTTAAATATCATATGTACTCTAAACACATTTTTGTTTACTCTCTCTCTCTCTCTCTCTCTCTCTCTCTCTCTCTCTCTCTCTCTCTCGGAAAAAAAATAATAGACGTATCTAATACTATAACAGCGAAGAACGAGAGAGAGAGAGAGAGAGAGAGAGAGAGAGAGAGAGAGAGAGAATTTTATTTAAAGAACATGTTAGTGCTATGTTTGGAGAGAGACAGAAAAAGAGAGAAGTCTTATTTAAAAGAGCTTGTTAATGCTATCATGGTTTTCTTTGCTTCACTTTTTTCTTTCTTTCTGTTCATCACGCTGGCCCTTCTCACAAATGATCGTTGCCAACAATCTCTTTGTCCTTTATCCCTATCAACAAAAGGCGTTCTATCTCTTCCAGGGTATTGCTAAGATGTCTTGTAATAATAGTGATCCCCTTCGATGGTTATTTGCTTTAATGGCTGCCTTCAGCTTGATGATCCTCGAGATCATAGGCCTATTCCGGCCATATTGTTTAGCCATATAGTATCACTCACATGCACACTGTTCTCATGTTTTTCTATAATTTCTTGCTTCAATTCTAATGAAAGAATTGCCTTCTTCCTGTAATGAAACTTAGCTTCTTAGGCACCATGATTATAGGTAAAATCAAAAAGGAAATGTGAGAAAAGGAAGAAAATAAGCAGTTAATAACAGACCAAACAGAGGACAACCACACGATACACACAAGAATAGAGAACTGAGCACTCGACGCTCAATGGCGTAATGTTTACTTCGTGTAGAAATTAAATTCGGGTGTAGAGTCAAAAATTTGCTCGAATTTTACTTCGGATGTTGGAAAATTCGGATGTAGATACGTTCGTGTGTAGAGGTTCCACTGTATATATATATATATATATATGTATGTATGTATGTATGTATGTATGTATGTATGTATGTATATACATATGTATATATATATATGACACAACACTTGCACAAGGCCAGGACACTTCCACTTTGTGGGGAACGACCTCTCCCCCTCTCGTCCATCGGTCTTCCCGTCGGCATATAACTATTGACTCGGCCGCAGCAGGGGAATCGTCATCGCCTGGACCCGCCTCATTCAACTGTTGTCTTCGCGAAGGGAATGTGGCCTCACAGAGATTGACTACGGTCTTTCTCTTCTCAAGGTCGTTCACCTTTCAACAACAGTGTACTAATGGGAAGAGCACCTTTCCCGTTCGCGGGTTAGGTTATGCTTCCGATTGTTTGTTTCAAATATTTTGTTAAATTATAATTGTAATTTTAACTTTTCAGCTTTTCTCCGTAGGGAACACATCCCTTCGGAGGATCAGTGGTTTTCACTATTAGTGAATATTCTTAGCCGATTTAAATAATTGTAATTCTGATTTTTGTTACAGTTACTCTGCTCCGCCTTCTCCCGTGGATGTCGACTGGGGAAGGGAGGGCGCAATACTTATTTTTATGTTGTTCCCTCGGGGATCCCCTGTGGAGTACCTCCCTAGGGAATTTTCTGTTAAATAATTTCCCCCCCCCCAAGTTAACTATGCAGTTTTCTTCGTTCAACTAAGAGTGCCGACGAAGCATAGCTGTTCTGTTCATGCATGGGGAATCTGCTGTCACTGCCGTCCCTCAGAGGACATCGTCATGGGCGTCCTCCCTTCTCTTAGAAGTACACCCGTGACAACATGACCAGCACTTCAGATCATCTTAGAACCCTAACCAGGAGGTTCGCCTCCAGGGGTTGGACAACTTTCCTTTAGAAGGTTAAGTTTCCTCCTCAGGTGTGAGGTTGTTTCTCCCTTACGAAGGGGAACTTCCCACATCTTAATAGATTCATCGTCTCAGACTGCAGCTGCTGCCTTCGCCCAGACTACTCTCCCCCCTTGCTGAGTCTCTCTTCGTTCTAGGGCGGAGCACAGTCTTGGGCAAGTCTCTCCTACGAAGTGTACTCCTCTCTCATAGACACTCCTCTTCGGAGGATCGCTATTGTTGAAGGTCAGCTTGCTGATCCACCAGCCCTCATGGGCGTCATCCCTTCTCTCAGAAGTAAGCCTGTGGCAACACCTGATCAGCACTTCATCTTCGAGGAAGGTTGTTCCCCCTTCCGAGGGAGAACTGCCTGCATCTTAATCACTTCACAGACTCCGACTGCTGTTGCTGTCTTCGCCTAGATGACACTCCCCCCGTTGCCGAGTCTCTCTTCCTTCGGGGGCGGAGCATAGTCTTAGGCAAGTCTCTCCTGAAGTGATCATCTCTCTCAAGAGAGGGGCCACTCATAAAGACTCCTCTTCGGAGGATCGCTACTGCTAAGGTCAGCTTGCTGGTCCACCGGCCCTCACGGGCGTCTGCCGACCTAAAAGCGCTATCTTTCTTCCGCACGCACACCAGCAGTCTTCCGCGCGTGCGACAATGCACCCGCCCTTGCACAGCCAGTCACACGCTTTGGTGTATTCTAGGGACACTGCACAAAACTACACAGTGCCTTACTGCGCACCAGCACTCACCTGTGCTCTCATATCCAGCAACCTCCTGCTCACTTGCGCTCACCAATGCGCCAACTCTTCACAAAGAGCCAACGTTCACCAGCGCTCTTCCACGCTTTCCTGGTCTTAGATCCAATGCGCCAGCTCTTACCAAAGAGCCAGTGCTCGCAGATCCAATGCACCAGCTTTTGCCAAAGAGCCAGTGCTCATCTACGCACCAGAGCTTGCCTGCTCTCCAGCGCTCTTCTGCGCATTCACCAGAAACTGCGCTTCAGCAGAAACTGAGCACCAGCACCTTCGTGTCCGCCATTGCTCCAGTATTCTACTGCACACTTGCCCAATAGGCAGTAAAAAGGAATAAAACTTTTTGGACAGGTCACCATTGCCCCATTCCTCTCCCCACAAACGCATAACATGGCCGCTAGGAAAAGAGGAAAAAGGCTTCACAGAAGGATTGAAGATCCCGAAGATTCCATTTTCCAAGGGGAATCAAAACGGGGAATTCTTGGTCCCTGTCTCTTCTGAAGTTTCTTTTTTCTTGACAGACCACCGTCAGCAAACAAGAAAACATCAACAGACTGATCTCTAGATCACTATTTGCTCATGGCTAGTTCACGGTTTGCTGATCGCCAGCTCGCCAATCACCAGATCGCCAATTGCTAGCTCAGCTCTGATCATTGACCTCTAGTTCCTCCAATGACTAACGAACTCCGATTGCTAGCGTTCCAATCACTGATTGCTTTGATAAACCTGCACTCATCAAGAATGTCCTCTTCGAGACCAGGAGGGTGACCGGGTGCATTGTCAAGGACCCGGAGACATTTCATTGGCAGGATTTTCTTGGCCAAATATTTTATGACTGCCGGACAAAAGCACTGATTAACCCATTCTGTGAAGAAAAGCAGCATAATCCAAGCCTTCGCATTAGCGCCACATCACTTGCAGTTTTTCTTTCAAGATCCTTTGGCTCTTGAAAGCACGTGGGTTTTCTGACTGGTACACCAGCAGTGGCTTGACCTTACAGTCACCGCTGGCATTGGCACACAAGGGTAGAGTTAACCAGTCCTTCATGGGTTTATGGCCCGGTAGTCTCTTCTCCTCTGCCGTAATGAATGTCCTCCTGGGCATCTTCTTCCAGAAAATGATATTTTCATAATAAAATAAATTTTTGAATATACTTACCCGCTGGTTATATAAGAATGGCTAAAGTCTCCTGACGCCCTGGCAGAAACTTCAAAATCTCGCGCTGCTATCGTAGATATGCCAGGTGTACACCAGCGCCCTTGCGGTACCACAGGTAGAACTACTGTATATCCACAAGCCTCAGATCTTCCATGCCTCATAGTCTCTAGAAGGGAGGAGGGCGGGTTTTTAACTTATATAACCAGCGGGTATATATTCAAAAATTTATTTTATTATGAAAATATCATTTTTAAATATAAAACTTACCCGCTGGTTATATAAGAATGGCTGATTGACACCCATTGGTGGCGGGTCAGAGACAGCTACATATTTGGAAATTCACTTAAGCAATACATAAATAACTTAAGAGGTTCTCACCTGATAAGGAAGCTGACATCAATGATACTCTGCCTCATTTCGTCCGCTATCCTTAGGAGATCCAGCGATCCACTCAGGGGCTGATGATCCCTAGGAGCTGTAAAACGGTACAACCACCTATAACATGACAGGACCTCACCTAATACCCTTGTTCCGGGCGCACTCTAGGAACAAATTGACCACCTGACCAAACAAAAGATTGCGGAAGACTGACGACCAGTTTCCACAAACAACCAAAACTTTACGAGTTCCAAGAGATAGAAAAGGGGTATTAGGAAAAGGGAACGTAGTGGTAGATCACTCACCTACTATCGCATTCGCTGCTACGAATGGACCAAACGTATAACAGTCCTCCTAAAGAGCCTGAACATGTTTCAAATAATGAGATGCGAATACTGACTTACTCCTCCAAAAGGTCGTATCAATCAAACTTTGCAGAGAACGATTCTGTTTGAAAGCCACTGAAGTTGCTACCGCTCTGACTTCATGTGTCTTCACTTTGAGAAGCCTCTGGTCCACCTCATCACACTGGGCGTGAGCTTCTCGAATTAACAGTCTAATGAAAAATGATAAGGCATTCTTTGACATGGGCAGTGAGGGTTTTCGGACTGCACACCACAGAGCGTCTGAGCCACCTCTCAGATTCTTCGTTCTGTCCACATATAACCGTAATGCTCTTACTGGACAGAGCACCTACTCCAACTCATCTCCAACCACATCATAAAGGTTAGGGATCTCGAAGGATTTGGGCCATGGCCGGGTAGGATTCTCATTCTTGGCCAAAAACCCCAGTTGTAAGGAACAAATGGCGTTTCCATCCTGAAAACCAATGTCCCTGCTTAAAGCCTGTACTTCACTTACTCTTTTAGCAGTGGCTAGGCTAACCATAAACAAAGCTTTCAAGGTTACATCCTTAAAAGAAGCAGAGTGCAGAGTGCAAAGGCTCAAACCTGTCACTCATAAGTAATTTAAGCACCACATCCAAATTCCAGGCAAGAGGCACCGATTGTCTTTTCTTGGTGGTATCAAAAGACTTGAACAAGTCCTGCAGATGCAGATCCTTATTATTGGAGAGGTCTAAGTTCCTGTGCCTAAAAACCATTGCCAACATACTTCTGTAACCCTTAATTGTAGAGGACGAGAAGTTGTTTATTTCTAAGGTCTAAGAAGAAATCCGCTATCTGGGTTAGAGAGGTATTGGATGAAGAAATCGCGTTAGCCCTACACCACTCTCTGAACAACTCCCACTTGGACTGATACACCTTGGTGGTGGAAGACCTCCTTGCTCTCGCAATAGCCTTGGCTGCCTTCTTTGAAAATCCTCTCGCTCTGACGAGTTTTTCGATAGTCTGAAGGCAGTCAGATGTAGAGCTCGGAGGTTTAGGTGGTTTTGAGCCAAGTGAGGTTGTCTGAGAAGATCTGGTCTTAAGGGAAGGCTTCTCGGGAAATCTACCATCCATTCCAGTACCTCTGGAAACCAGCTTCTTGACGGCCAGAACGGAGCTATCAGTGTCATCCTGGTTTCTTCATGGGATACGAACTTCTGTATCACTTTGTAGAGAATCTTGAATGGGGGGAAAGCATAAACCTCCATGTGCGACCAATTCATTAGAAAGGTGTCTATGTGTATGGCTTCGGGATCCGGTACTGGTGAGCAGTAACACTCCAGTCTCTTTGTCTTTGCGGTTGCAAAGAGATCTACGAGAGGACGACCCCATAAACGCCACAGACTTTTGCAGACATCTTGGTGTAAAATCCATTCTGTGGGGAGAATCTGACCCCTCCTGCTGAGTCTGTCTGCACTCACATTGATGACTCCCTGAATAAACCGAGTCAAAAGTGTCACTTTCCTTTCCTCTGCCCATATGAGAAGAGGTCTTGCTATCTCGTACAAAGTCCATGAGTGGGTCCCGCCTTGCTTTGTTATATAGGCCAGAGCTGTAGTGCTGTCTGCATTGATTTAGACTACTTAGCCCCTGATATGCTTTTCGAAGCCTTTGAGGGCCAGATGTATTGCCAAAAGCTCCTTTTGGTTTATTTGGAGAGCTGTTTGCTTCACTGTCCACGCTCCCGAGAGCTCCTCCTTCCCCAGTGTTGCCCCCCACCCCGAGTTTGAGGCGTCGGAACACAACACGAGGTCTGGGCTCTTCTGATGTAAAGACAAGCCTTCCTTCAGTCTGTGCTCGCTGTTCCACCACTGAAGATGAGACTTGATGGAGTCCGTGATGGGAACGCTTTCCCTGTCGAGACTGTCCCCTTTTTCCAATGCCGATTGAGATGAAACTGAAGGGGGCGTAAATGCAACCTCCCGAGTCACGAACTTCTCTAATGATAAGAGTGTCCACAGAAGCCTTATCCATTCCCTTACGGAACTGAGTTCCTTCTTCAGAAAAGCTTGGATTTTTTGGAGAGCTGACTGTATCCTCACAGGCGACGGAAAAGCCCGAAAACTCCGACTGTGAATCTCCATCGCCAAATAAAGAATCTCCTGGGATGGAGTCAGTTGCGATTTTTTCGAACTCACCAGGACGCCCAGTTCCTTGGTTCATTCCAGTGTCATTCTTAGGTCCTTCAAACAGCAATCGGCTGAGGAGGCTCTTATCAGCCAATCGTCCAGGTACAGGGAGGCCCTGATTCCCCTCGAATGCAACATGCTTGCTACATTCAGTATGATTTTGGTGAATAATAGAGGAGCCGTGCTGAGCCCGAAACAAAGGGCTCTGAATTGGAAGACCTTATTTCCATCCATGAATCTCAGATGACGTCTGCAGCTGAGATGTATTGTAATATGGAAATAGGCGTCTTGGAGGTCTATTGAGACCATCCAATTGCCCCTCCTTACCGCCGCAAGAACCGTCTTCCGAGTCTCCATCGTAAACGTCATGTTCTGGACGTAACCATTTAGAACACTCTGCTCCTAGGTTTTCTCCCGTCTGGTTTGAAAGTACCCCTTCCGGAAGATTTACCACGAAAGGACTGAGAAGGTCGTACACCAGTAGAGCTTTCCTTAGGTTTACGAGAAGAAAAAGCAAAAGGTAAAACTTTCCTGGCCGTATTGGCCAACAAATCATGCGTGGCCTTCTGGGTGAGAGCAGTGGCAACCTCCCCTACCAACTCTTGTGGAAATAAAGTAGCTGACAAAGGAGCAAATAGTAGCTCTGATTTCTGGTAAGGCGAAACTCCTACCGAGAGAAAGGAACACATAGTGGCCCTCTTCTTAATTATTCCAGCTGTGAACAGGGCAGCTAACTCGTTAGAGCCATCCCTCACACCTTTGTCCACGCAGGACATCAAATGAACAAGGCCACTAGTGTCCGTGCCATTCATTTCGGAGACCCTCTTGCTTAAGGCTCCTAAAGACCAGTCTAGATAATTTAGCACCTCAAAGGCCCTGAACAAACCCTTCTAAATGGTCGAACTCTGCCATTGACCAATATACCTTTGTTTTCCTTAAGGCCAGACGACGAGAAGAATCCACTTAACTCGAGAAATCTCCCTGGGCAGAAGAAGGAAATCCCAAGACCAGCACTTCACCAGTCTCGTACCAAACACTGGATTTAGAGGCCAATCTTGCGGGAGGAAAAGCAAAGGCCGTTTTGCCAATAGTTCTCTTTGAGTCCATCCAGGAACCCATTAACTTCAAGGCTTGTTTAGAAGAACGTGAAAATACCATTTTAGTATAAACCGGTACTTTAGTTGCTTTCCCTAAGATGAATTCCGATGGAGGAGAACGAGGGGCCACAGGAGTAAAATGTTCAGGAAAAATGTCTGCGAGAATTAGCATAAATTTCCTAAGATCCACAGCATGTTGATAATGTTGGTCTTCATCCTCAGAAACTGCCTCTAAAGGTTCATCCACATAAGAATTCTCTTCAAGTTCATCTTCTGGCAAGTTGCTGCAGCCTGAACTGAAGGATCAAAGTCTGAATGAGACCGCTTGCCATGATCAATAATTGTTTCCAACTGAAGAGGAGAAGTAGAGGTTGACTGGTGTGTGACGCCATGGATGGGTTGACGCTCGACGTCAATGGTTAACTGCCGTGTGTCGTCACGTGGACGCTTAGCGTCCGCTTGCTGTTGAAAGGAACGACGCTTGGTGTCAGGAGTCAACTGCCAAATGTCGCTGCGTGGACGCCTAGCGTCCGCTTGCTGTTGACGTCGACGCTCTATGCCGTCATGAGTAGACTGGTGATGGTCGTCCCGTGAACTTGCTGTTGACGCTGACGCTTCATAGCGTCAAGAGTTGACTGCCGAGAGCCGTCATGGCGACGCATTGCGTCCATTTGCCGACGCCGGCGTTCCTCATCCCGTTCGGAAGTCGATATTTGTTTGGCAACAACTCTCTGATGTGACTCATCTATATCAACCTGCTGTTGAGCACTGCGAATGGGAGACCACCTGTGCGATAACACGTCAGCACTAGAGACCACAGGCCGCCTGTGCGACAACTGGTCTGACGTCTGACGCCCAAACACACTCCCAACAGCCGGTTGATAAGACTGCATGAACGACGAGAGCTGTTGTTTCATGTCCAAAAGCATAGACCACTTAGGATTGTTAGTTCGTAACACATTCGACTCCATTTCTAAAGGGATATCAATATCACTATCACCACGCTTTTCAGGTGACGAAAGCCAGTCTGAAGGAAGTGGTGGAGCATGAATAGTAACATTAGCAACAGACACAAACTCTGAATCGGACTGTAATCGATCTACACGAACACCGTAGTCCGAGCGTTTCGTAGGCGTACAAGCGTCAGGAGAACGGAAACGCTCAGGCGTATCCCACGTACTACAGCCTGGACGTGCAGGCGATTCTTTACGCTGAACAACCGCGTGCGATCTTTTGAGGGGTCTGGACGCGTGACGCCAGATTTCACTACCCGAACCTTCATCGGAGAACGGCGATAACGTACCAACCTCGACTTTCCTACGATGAGGGTGAACGACCTGTGCTACGGCAGCAAGAACCTTCGAGGGGACATCTGCACGATTGATGAAGCTTCTCGTTCCCTTTTGCCGTCCGACATTACTTTTCCCATGGGTTCGAGAGCTCGAAAGAGGTCGTAGGCTGGGCGAACAACAAGATTGTGCAGACGCACCCTCCACAACACTGAACACATTCGAAACACTTTCCACATTTCCACCAGTCACGATTTTTCAGTAACTTGATTTCAGAAAAAAATTTATTTCTATCCGCCAATAACGACTCAACTTTTTCACCGAGAGCCTGAATAGCGGTAAACATGTCTTTCAAAGAAGGTTCCTTCGGTTGCTGATCTACCACTACGGAGGAAGGAATAGGATTATTTACATTAGGTAAGGCTAACTCAACAGATCGTGAAGAACTACGCCTAACCCTGTTCCTCTCTAATCTCTTAACATAACGTTCGTATGTTACCCATCCACTTTCCGTTAATGAAAAAAATTCATTACATCGAAATCCAAAAGAACAGGGTTTTCCCCTACATTTAATACAAATATTGTGTGGATCTATAGAACCCTTAGGAAGTCGAATACGACACCCTTCACTAACATACTTACGAATAACAGGGGAGGGGTCGGCCATATTGAATGGTTAAGAGAAAGACCGACAACAAAAAACAAGGTTAAATTAATAAATATAACCCCAAACCAAAAGATTTCAAGATTAAATGAAATAGAAAACAATTAAACGATAGCCCAAACTCAAAAACGTTGTACATCACCAAATAACGTCCAAACAAGAGTAAACAAGCGAGAGCAAAATTCCAACATGACAGCCAGCTATGCGGGCAGATGATGATCTGAGGCTTGTGGGTTTAGTTCTACCTGTGGTACCGCGAGGGCGCTGGTGTACACCTGGCATATCTACGATAGGGGCGCGAGATTTTGAAGTTTCTGCCAGGGTGACAGGAGACTTTAGCCATTCTTATATAACCAGTGGGTAAGTTTTATATTTAAAAAGGCCAGTTTCATCACAGTTGAACACTTGTTGGGGGATGTATCCTTGTTCTGCGATAACTGAGGAAGGTTTTGACGTAGTCCGCCGCAGCTTTCGAGTCGGAACTTGCTGCTTCCCCATAACTCACAACCAAGTGTATCCCTGTCTGTTTTAGGAAATTATCCAACCAGCCACGGCTGGCTTTGAAGGTTTCCACTGGTGTCGAAGTCTCCTCACCCTCAGCTGCTTGCTTTCCTTTCAAGTCATCGTAGATTCTGCTGGCCTTTTCACAGATGATCGTCTCTCCATCTTGTCATGAACATCACTGCACAGCTAGGAAAGATTGTTTAGTCCTTTGGAAGGCTTAGTGCTCTTTATAGCATCCTTCTGCTTGAGGATGGTACACATTGTTGTAGTCATCTCATATTAGTGAGCCAGCTCAGTCACTCGTACACCACACACGTTTTTCGATTATTTCATGCTTTATCTCGATTGTCATTATATGCTATTTCCTTTCACTGCCCTTGTTTGCACTCGTTTGCTTTGGATCCATTGCTTACAGTACTCGCTTAATTCTGTACTTATTAACGCAAAAACGTAAAAAATGCAAACACTATGGCCGATGCTCAGAGGGAACTTTACACGACGGAGATCCAATGGGAAAGAGCGAGCGATGCTGTCCTCGTGAGCAGCCTCTCGCACACTCTGCTACCTAGAGGCCGCAAAGGGAACCGTCTCGTATCCTTGTATCTCAAATTTGTCTCGTATCTTGGGGTAAAAATTTGCTCGAAAATTTATTCGTATCTCAAATTTCTCATATGTTAGGACACTCGTATGTCGAGTTATTACTGTAGTCTTCAAACCCTTGTAGTTTTCTTCGTCTTCGGTGAAGGAATGGCTAACTCTATTTTTCACTGGAAAAGAAAAATGGTAGGAGTGACATAAGAAACTCCTACTGATCAGTTATTCAAGGCTACTTGTTCAAAAGAAATCAGAAGGGTAATGGTCCCATTTTCTTTCATTTGTGCACTGTCAACTGACCGATTACATTCCTGAGAGAGAAAAAATTTAATGTACGAACAAGAGCTTGTATAAAAGTTGCCTCTACGCCTAAACCTTACAATAAAACTAAATCCGAGTGAACTAACATAAGGGAGAGCTTAAACTCGCAGTCCCGGGGTGGGATTGATGTGATGCCATGTGAATGCTAGGCGAACGTGTTACCACCATACAAGGCAAGAGTTTCATCCGGACGGGTTCTTTAATCAGGGAAGATAAATGCTTCAAATGAGCACACTTGATATTCTTTTTGTTTTTTTGGAAAGATTGGTTAGTCCTTTGGAAGGCTTGGTGCTCTTTATAGCATCCTTCTGCTTGAGGATGGTACACATTGTTGATGTAGTCCTCTCATTAGTGAGCCAGCTAAGTCACTCGTACACCACACACGTTTTTCGATTATTTCATGCTTTATCTCGATTGTCATTATATGCTATTTCCTTTCACTGAACTTGTTTGCACTCGCTTGCTTTGGACTCATTGCTTATTCACTTTATTCTGTACTGATTACCGCAAAAAACATGTAAAAAATGCAAACACTATGGCCGATGCTCGGAAGGAACTTTACGCGACGGAGATCCGATGGGAAAGAGCGAGCGATGCTGTCCTCGTGAGCAGCTTCTCGCACACTCTGCTACCTAGAGGCTGCATAGGGAACCGTCTCGTATCCATGTATCTCAAATTTGTCTCGTATCTTGGGGCAAAAATTTGCTCAAAAATTTCCTCGTATCTCAAATTTCTCATGTGTTGGGACACTCGTATGTCGAGGTATTACTGTAGTCTTCAAACCCTTGTAGTTTTCTTCGTTCTCGGTGAAGGACTGGCTATTTTTCACTGGAAAAGAAAAATGGTAGGAGTGACATAAGAAACTCCTACTGATCAGTTATTCAAGGCTACTAGTTCAAAAGAAAACAGAAGGGTAATGGTCCCGTTTTCTTTCATTTGCGCACTGTCAACTGACCGATTACATTCCTGAGAGAAAAAATTTAATGTACGAACAAGAGCTTGTATAAAAGTTGCCTCTACGCCTAAACCTTTCAATAAAACTAAATCCGAGTGAACTAACATAAGGGAGAGCTTAAACTCGCAGTCCCGGGGTGGGATTGCTGAGATGCCATGCGAATGCTAGGCGAACGTGTTACCACCATACAAGGCAAGAGTTGCATCCGGACGTGTTCTTTAATCAGGGAAGACAAATGCTTCAAATGAGCACACTTGATATTCTTGTTGTTTTCTTCACTGTCAAAGTCGAATGTACGATCATAGTCTTGCACCCACATTATTGCGAAATTTTACCAATCTGAATGAATTTGTATTTCCCAATAAACAACCGAGCCTGGAACCCAAGTCAAAATTTACCCCAAAACTCAGGCATCTTTTACAGGTATACCTGAGACTTTCCAGGAGTAAATATTATGAGGGAGAGATAAAGGGATTAGCGGAAAAGTTATATCTCCCGGTAAGCTTATTGCTTGTTAAGTAGACTCGGGAACTGGAAGCAAGATGTTATTCCTATGATATACATATTGTTTATTCATCAACTTATTGAAGATGCTCCTTGCTGGAAGCTCTTCGATTTCAAAGTGAGAGAGAGGGAGTTTCAAGTCAACACTAATTCTATTGGAAAAAACTGTCAGAGAAAGAAAAAAACACTGGTTGATCTTGAAACATAAAATGAACAAACGTGAGGATTACACTTATGAGTAAGTGTTAGTCAACGAGCACAACTCTGGAGGTTTCAGTCATAAATGTGCGAGTGCTGGAGAAAGCTGGCATAAACGCATAAGTTTAGCTCTAGCAGGTGATAAAGTCCCTTGTTAAAGAGTACACACCCTTGCACTCTTAGGTTTAAGTGTGATGTACATGATGTTATGGTGGAATAAATCACCTGTTCTAGACCCCTAACAGGCTGACCACACACCAAGGGTCTAGTAAAGCCAATCATCCGATCAAAGGAGCATTCAGTTGCGAGTGCGCAGCCATGCCAGCACTTTTTGAAGAGACTTGCACATGCACTGAAGGGCTAGCATACTAAGGTGAGGGCGAGCGCTCAGGTGTGAGTCCTTTGTTCACCTTGAGAGCACGCCGAGTACTTTGCGAGTTTATTGTAAACAAAGGAAAAAGACTTCCTTTGGGAATGAGTCTACTCCATCGACTTCAGGTAAGGCCAACTCGAAGGCGGAAGAGGTGAGAAACCTGTATTCACCTTTGGCTAACCTAAGTTAATGAAGACATGATAGCATTAATCAAATCTGACTCAAGGACAATATCCTCAAAACACCATAGCGTCATACCAAGAACAAAATACAGTAGTATCGTTGAAAAGCTAGAAAAACATGAAAATTTACCAAAGTCTCTAGCCAGTGAAGAACAACCCTTTCCACTGACAGACGAAATAAAAGTGAATATTTAGTGAGCAAGCCGGAGGGGGCTGTCTCCCTCCCTTGCTCCCGCCTGGGGGCAAAAAATTATACCGATGTGTTCTCTAGCTTCACTGTTATCCCTCCTTTGTAAAGGATGAGGGATTGTATATATATAGGAACAAACAGTATTGTACTGTATATCCAATACTAGATAAAAAATTAATTTCTTCCAAAATGGCTTTCATACCATGATTTTTTTGTATAATGAGGGAGTTCCACATTTAAATCGCCTAATTTGTTTCAAGCCCTGAAAAAACCACAAATTAAATTTTATGTTAAAGCTATAACCATAATGAAATACAGCCAAATACATTTGAACCATTCAATATACCTAACCTAGTAGGTTGGCCTGGGCACCAGCCACCCATTGAGATACTACTGCTAGAGAGTTATGAGGCCTTTTGACTGGCCAGACAGTACTACATTGGATCCTTCTCTCTGGTTATGGTTCATTTTCCCTTCGCCTACACACACACACTGAATAGTCTGGCCTATTTATTACATATTCTCCACAGTCCTCATACACCTGACAGCACTGAGATTAGTAAACAATTCTTCTAAATCCGAGGGGTTAACTAATGCAATGTAATTGTTCAGTGGCCACTTTCCTCCTGGTAGGGTAGAAGAGACTCTTTAGCTATGGTAAGCAGCTCTTCTAGGAGAAGGACACTTCAAAATCTAACCATTGTTTTCTAGTCTTGGGTAGTGCCACAGCCTTTGTACCATGGTCTTCCACTCTCTCGGGTTAGAGTTCTCTTGCTTGAGGGCACACTCGGGCACAATATTCTATCTTATTTCTCTTCCGCTTGTTTTGTTAAAGTTTTTATAGTTTATATAGGAGATATTTAATTAACTGTTACTCCTTGAAATATTTTATTTTTCCTTGTTTCCTTTCCTCAGTGGGCTATTTTCCCTGTTGGAGCCCCAGGGCTTATAGCATCCTGCTTTTCCAAATATGGTTGTAGCCTAGCAAGTAGTAATAATAATACCTGTAAATCAAGTAGTTATGAGAACATAATGCAATAATAAGTGTTAAATACAATAAGAAGTGCTGTACATATACAAAGTATACAGTACCGTACCAACTTCATTTAATTGATGTTACCCTTACTGTACAGAGGTACATTTTCTATCATGTACAGCCAAACCGTTTTCTTCAACTCACACATATTTTCAACCGTAACTAATTTATTGTTCAATAATACAATTAATATTCATTGGTAATACAGTGAACCCTCGTTTATCGCGGTAGATAGGTTCCAGTCGCGGCCGCGATAGGTGAAAATCCGCGAAGTAGTGACACCATATTTACCTATTTATTCAACATGTATATTCAGACTTTTAAAACCTTCCCTTGTACGTAGTACTGTTAACAAACTACCCTTTAATGTACAGAACACTTAATGCATGTACTACAGTACCCTAAACTAAAACAGGCACAAATATTAAAGGTGATTTTATATCATGCATTTCCTAAACATGCTAAAAAACACGATAAAAAATGGCAACCAATGTTTTG
>NC_090726.1:106275567-106323067 GCF_036898095.1 Palaemon carinicauda | reverse complement strand
TCCCGGAGCAAGTCTTTAATATGGATAAAACAGGCCTCTTCTGGAAGAGGATGCCGTCCCGAACATTTCTTTTCAAGGACGAACTTAAAAAGACAGGTTTCAAAGCTCACAAGGATCGAGTGACTCTGCTCATGTGTGACAATGCTGCGGATTCATGCTGAAGCCCGGCCTTATCTACAAGTCACAGAATCCTCGAGCATTGAAAAACAAGAACAAAGCCTTACTGCCAGTGTACTGGATGGCCAATAAAAAGGCATGGATCACCAAAGCCCTCACACTTGATTGGTTCCTTAACTCTTTCATACCACAGGTAAAGCTTTACCTGGCTGAAAAGGGCCTGCCCTTTAAAGTGGTTCTCTTCATGGACTGTGCAGGAGGTCATGCAACTAATTTGCATTATGAAGGGGTACAGGTGGAGTTCCTTCCCCCCAACACCACTTCCCTTATACAGCCCATGGATCAGGGGGTTATTAGGGCCTTCAAAGCCCTCTACACTAAGTCAACAATGGAGGGTCTCATCTCCTCCATTGAAGAGACCGACGAGACCTTCAGCATCAAAGCTTATTGGAAGGACTACAACATAGCTACGTGTCTGGCTAATATTCAGAATGCCCTAAAGGACATGAAAGAACAGACAATCATCTCCAGCTGGAAGAAATTGTGGCCAAACAAAAGCACTCATGACTATGAGGGTTTCACGCCTAACGAAATACATCACTCTGCCGTTGATAAGGCTGTCAGGCTGGCTCGGTTGGTGCAGACTGAAGGCTTCTCGGATATGACGGCTGATGAAATTAACAATCTCATCGACTGCCACTCAAACCCACTGACAGAGGAGGACCTACAGGAAATGACCAAATCGGCGAGTGAGGAGGAAGACGAGTCTGCTAGTGACGAAGGTGACGAAGCTGAAGAAGGTGGCCTTACATTGCATAATTTACATGACCTCTTCAATGTTGCCAAAGACCTCCAAAAAAGGGCCAAAGAAATGGATGACAACATGGTAAGAGCCGTCGAATTCAGCAATCGTATTGATGACGTCATGGCTGTTTATAGGCGCATCTTCATCGACAAAAAAAGACAACGTTCCCAACTCCCAATAACGATGTTTCTTACGCGCAAAAAACCAGAAGATGATCCTCCTGCAGCCGCTACACCGCCTCCTGCATCCCTTACGCCACCTCCTATAGCCACTACGCCACCTCCTATAGCCACTACGCCTCCTCCTGCATCCATTACGACACCTCCTGCAGCCACTACGCCGCCTCCTGCAGCTTCTCCTGCATCATCTGCAGCGTCATCCGAGGAGCAGTAAAGCTCTTCATGCCCCTGTGCAGTCATTCATCGTTATCACCTCATCGTACTGCAGAGGTCTTTTCATCAACTACGCTTAGAAGAACTTATTGTAAGAGGTAAGTTAAATGTTTTATTGTTTTTTTGTTTGATTGTTTAACATGAATCTCTCTCTCTCTCTCTCTCTACACCCATTTTCTATATGGTATGGTACAATTTTATTTATGTATTACTGTAATCTTAAACCCCCAGAAATAGAAATTATAAATGTTAATTTGTTGCGCAAAACGACGGACTAATTATGTTAGCTAGTTGTAGTGTTTGCTTGTTTTTGAAAGCTGATAACGATAATTGGTTGTTCGCAAGTAAATTGTTCGGTAGAACAGTGTTCTAGACCCTCAATTGTTATTGTAAACAGACAACATATTTTAGTTTTTTTTTTTTTTTTTTTTTTTTTTTGTTATAACATGAATTTCACTCTCTCTCTCTCTCTACACCCATTTTCTATATGGTATGGTACAATTTTATTTATGTATTACTGTAATCTTAAACCCCCAGAAATAGAAATAATAAATGTTAATTTGTTGCGCAAAACGATGGACTAATTATGTTAGCTAGTTGTAGTGTTTGCTTGTTTTTGAAAGCTGATAACGATAATTGGTTGTTCACAAGTAAATTGTTCGGTAGAACAGTGTTCTAGACCCTCAATTGTTATTGTAAACAGACAACATATTTTAGTTTTTTTTTTTTTTTTGTTATAACATGAATTTCACTCTCTCTCTCTACACCCATTTTCTATATGGTATGGTACAATTTTATTTATGTATTACTGTAATCTTAAACCCCCAGAAATAGAAATTATAAATGTTAATTTGTTGCGCAAAACGACGGACTAATTATGTTAGCTAGTTGTAGTGTTTGCTTGTTTTTGAAAGCTGATAACGATAATTGGTTGTTCACAAGTAAATTGTTCGGTAGAACAGTGTTCTAGAACCTCAATTGTTATTGTAAACAGACAACATATTTTAGTTTTTTGTTTTTGTTTGTTATAACATGAATTTCACTCTCTCTCTCTACCCGTATTCTATATGGTATACTGTATACAGGGGGGTATATATACGTTTTATGAAGCATTTTTGAAGAGGCGCCGCTACTTCGCGGATTTTCAGTTTTCGCGGGTGGTCTCGGTCCCCATTAACCGCGATAACCGAGGGACCACTGTATATATATACATATATATTCAAATAAGCCATATTTATTTTTGATACATTAATGTCTGGATTCTCTTGACGACCTCGGGATCAGAGCCCCAGGCGAAATCACACAAAGACAAGAGCTTGGCTCCGGCCGGGAATCGAACCCTGGTCGGTAAGCTTGTATAGACAGTGACTAAGCCACTTGGCCACGAAGTGGCTTAGTCACTGTCTATACAAGCTTACCGACCAGGGTTCGATTCCCGGCCGGAGCCAAGCTCTTGTCTTTGTGTGATTTCGCCTGGGGCTCTGATCCCGAGGTCGTTAAGAGAATCCAGACATTAATGTATCAAAAATATATATGGCTTATTTGAATATGAAAAACACGTAAAAATGTGCAAAATTTATCATACATATATATATATATATATATATATATATATATATATATATATATATACATATATATATATATATATATGTATATATACATATATATATATATATGTATATATACATATATATATATATATAAATATATATACAGTATGTATATATACATATATATATAAATATATATATGTATATATACATATATATATATAAATATATATATGTATATGTACATATATATATATATATATATGTATATATATATATATATATATATATATATATATATATATATATATATATATATATATATATATATATATATATATATATATATATAATGTATATATGAGAAAAGGGCATGACTAAGTCCTAATATACTGTATATACTGAACACACTGCCATCCACATTGACCTTAGGAATGGCATCACACTTCTTGAAGCTTGTAATAAGCCGTTGAGAGGTACTGTATTTCATAAGCCGAAGTTTTTGAACACGAGAATATCATTTTGTCTGGAGACAACTACAATACATATCTCTAATAGTGCCATGTAATTCCCAAATGTTACAATACATTAAACAATACTGGAGCTCTCTGTGGTCTGGGATTTTTCTCCTAATGTCTAGACTACAGTGAGCCCTCGCTACTTCGCGGTTCGACCATCGCGGATTCACCACTTCGCGGATTTTTTTCATAACCCATATATATAAACATATCGCGGATTTTCCGGAAATTTCGAAAATACCGCGATATATGAAGACCCCAAATACGATATTTTGTTACCTGTAATTCCATTAATACTGTAATTAGTAATATCTGCTCTTACTGATTGTTCATTGCATTACATATGACATAATTCAGTACAGAAAGAAATAAAACACGAAAAGAGAATGTGATTATACGATAATTCAGTATACAGTACGTAGTAAAATTAAATCGAACATGAAACGCAAATCAGATGCAGTCATACCGTATCAGAATGGTGTAAGGCTGCTGATGGCTACTACTGTACTACAAATGTAATGGATGTGCATCTTTTCCACGAATCTTTTGTATGTATACGTACGTAGTACTGCATCCAATAATATTCTTTGTTGCAAAAATCACATCTCGAATAAGCGTACGAGAGAGAGAGAGAGAGAGAGAGAGAGAGAGAGAGAGAGAGAGAGAGAGAGAGAGAGAGAGAGAGATCCAAAAAAACACACAATAGGACAAGAAACAAAAACAGTGATGAGAGAGAGAGAGACATATCCTACAACAAAACAAGCGTAAAATAGCGTACGTAAAGCTGTACTGTATACTGTACGTAGGGTACCTTGTACTTTGAATTGGTAACTACTATGTAGTATATAAGACGGATTGTGATTGGTTCAAGCGCTGATAGATGACGAATCAGAACCCAAGTTTTGTAATCTAGCCTGTGATTGGTGTTTTGACCGCTTCTCCAACCTCCAGCATCTTTTCGAGGCCACTTTGTCTGCCGCTGTATCGCTGTGTAGATGATGCTACGTTATTGTGAACTTTAATCTGTGCTGTGTGTGACTGTTTTAAGTTGAACTTTTTGTTGAACTTTCTGTTAAACCCTACTGTACAATGGCTCCCAAGCGTTCTGCTTCTACTAAGGCTGGTAGTGAGCCTAAACGCCACCGAAAGATGATGACGATTGCTGAAAAGGTGACGCTTCTCGATATGTTAAAAAAAGGAAGAAGTTACGCGGCCGCAGCCCGCCATTTTGGAGTGAACGAATCCACCGTTCGCTATATCAAGAAGGACGAGGCGAACATTTGGAAGACGGCTGCCATCACCTTTAGCAGATCAGCGAAGCGAGTCGTTACCACGCGTAATAAAATGATCGTACGCATGGAAGGTGCTTTAGCAGTGTGGATTGCCGACTGCCGGAAGAAGAACATAGCCTTGGATACGAACACCATCCGAACCAAGGCTTTGAGCTTGTATGAGAATTTTGCGGCAAAGGAACCTCAAGACGACGATGGCGACCATGCTGAAGATGATGATGATATAGATGAACCTCAACCAGGGACATCCACTGATTCCCAGCCACAGAAACAACGTTTTTCTGCCAGCAAAGGATGGTTCGCGAAGTTTCAGAAACGCTTCGGCCTGAAAAGCGTTTCCCTGCATGGCGAGGCTGCTTCCGATGACACTGCCGCTGCTGAAACTTACGCGAACGAGACGTTCAAGAATATTATCACTGAAGGTGGATACAAGCCGGAACAAGTGTTTAATATGGATGAGACCGGCTTGTTTTGGAAGAGAATGCCATCGCGAACTTTCCTGTTCAAAGAAGAAGCCAAAGCCTCTGGCTTTAAAGCATTCAAGGATCGCGTTACCCTCGTGATGTGTGGCAATGCTGCTAGATTTTTGCTAAAGCCGGGGCTTATTTACAAGTCGAAAAATCCTCGCGCTTTGAAAAATAAAAATAAGAATCTCCTTCCCGTGTACTGGATGCATAATCAAAAAGCATGGATTACGAAGATGCTGACCTCCAACTGGTTCCACCAGTGTTTTATACCGCAAGTCAGCAAATATCTCGTAGAGAAGGGCTTGCCATTCAAGATCCTTCTCCTTATGGATAACGCTGGTGGACACGCAACTGACCTGTCGCATGAGGGCATTCAGGTTGAGTTCCTGCCACCCAACACCACGTCATTAATTCAACCGATGGACCAGGGGGTTATCAGGGCGTTCAAGGCCCTCTACACGAAGAATACCTTGGCGGACCTCGTTGCGTGTGTGGATGCTGCCCAAGAAGATGAAGATGAAAATTTCAATTTGAAGGCGTACTGGCGGAAGTACACAATAGCCACGTGCCTGCAGAACATTCAGAAGGCACTGCAAGAAATGAAACATGCAACCGTTAATGCGAGCTGGAAGAAGTTGTGGCCCCAGATTGTTTACGACGACGAGGGATTTACTCCGTCTGAAATTCAACACTCTGCAATACGCAAATCTGTGCAGTTGGCTGTGATAATTGGAGGTGACGGGTTTGGCGACATGACGACTGAAGACGTCGACGAGTTATTGGACTGCCATTCCCAGCCGCTAACTGACGCAGACCTCGAAGACCTGACGAAATCGGCCAGTGAAGAAGACAGTGAAACGCAGGAAGAGACCCAAGAAAATGTCGAAGAAACGGGCTTAACATTAGAACAGCTTGCCAAGCTCTGCAACCTTGCGAAGGAGTTGAAAGAATTGTCGCAAGAGTGGGACGAGGATATGGTTCGTTCCATGCAATTCTGCAACAAAATCAATGAAGACACGACTCCCTACAGGATGCTCTTCGAGCGAAAAAAGAAGCAGCGGCAGCAACTTCCGATCACAATGTTCTTCCAGCCTCGCAAAAAAGAGCCAATTCCTCCTGCTAGTACGCCTTCGGAAGAAATTGAAGAAGTTTCCCAGGAAGAAGTTGAAGAGGTGTCCCAGGAAAAGACACCTCCGTCTGAAGAGACGTAAAATACTATCATTGGCTGCACAGTAGAAGACATCATCAGCTTCATCATCATCATTTCTACTGTGCAGCAAATTCATCGCCATCATCATTCAAGTTTTTCTTCAACTTCTTTCGTGGTGAGTACAGTAACAATCTTTATTTTTTACTTTAATATTCTAACATTTTAATATTTGTCCCTGTTTTAGTTTAGTATGCATTAAGTTAAAGGGAAGGTTTTAAAAGTCTGAATATACATGTTAATACCTATCATATTTTTTTGTTTAAAATTTACATTTACTGTACGTACGTAAAAGAACACTCACTCACTCACTCACTCTCTCTCTCTCTCTCTCTCTGAGTTGTATTTGTGTGCCGGTGAGTGAACACTTGTGCGTCCCTAAAAATACCCTGATTTAACGCGGATAACAAAAGGCTATCGAGTGAAATATGGCTACAAGTTTTCGTGAATAGTCGGTGATTAGTTTGAGGGCAGAAAAGTAGGATAAAACGTCGGCATAGGATAGTTATCTTGTGAATTAATAAAAATCTGATCAAGATGGCATTGTATAACACAGGCAACTCGTGGAGAGACATCGCTGGTGTCAGCAAAAGCAAATTCCATGAGTTGGCGAAACAGGAGCTCGACCGTCTGATAACAGAGGTCACTAGTAACTCCAACCAGTGTGACGGAAAAATATTCGCAGACATATTGAAACAATAGGATCCAATAAACTGGAACAAATCTGCGGAAAACATCAGCAAAATAATAGAAGAAATTCCAAAGAAGATCCAAGTGATAAAGAGACTTATAAAGAAAGACTACATCAATCAACACATTCCATCAAAGAACAATAAGTCCAATATGGTGAATATGCTGATTGATGCATTGGGAAAAAGAATGCCAAAATGGTGTAATACATGTAAGATATGGTATTCCATTTATAATCCTCAACAACTGATTAGAAAATGTAATGCCTGCCATGTTCGAACACACCCTACATGTGCTGAAATACAGCAAAAAATAAAAAATAGACACACAAAGGTATTCTGCTCAACATGCTTAGTCTGGATAGAAAATATAATTAGGTCGAGACTAAATCTGCAAATAGTTGAAGAAGAAGAAGAAGAAGAAGAAGAAGAAGAAGGAGAAGAAGAAGAAGAAGAAGAAGAAGGAGAAGAAGAAGAAGGAGAAGAAGAAGAAGAAGAAGAAGAAGAAGAAGAAGAAGAAGAGAAAAATGAACAGGATAAGTGTAAGGATGCAGAGGAAATCATTGATATAACTTACGATGCCATCCAACAACATACTTATGAAGAAATAAATTATCAGATGGAAACAAATAATAGACCCAAGAGACTCTACCCGGACCTACATACTTTTAGGGAAGAGCAAGAACAAGAAAAAAAAAGAAAAGAAAGATATAGTCTGTAATATGCTGAAAAGAGGGAATTGCAGATTTGGCGAAAGATGCTACTACAAGCATTCAAAGATATGCCATAATTATGAAATATATGGTAAAAGTGCGTATTTAGACAGATATGGAGACGAATGCAGAGATCTCCATCCAAAAATATGCAAAACCCTAAAAGAAGGAAAAGGATGCAGTTTCAACAAAAAATGTCGATATATGCATCCTGCAACTATGAATGAGAGTAAGAAAACTCAGCAAACTGAAAAGAAAAATGAAAGCAAAAAATGAAACAAAAAAAGAAACAAAAAAGCAGGCCGCGTATATATTAGTGTGCTACTGTTATAAGCACACATTGAGTATGTGTTGTTTGAGATGTTAAGTCTTAAAATAAAGTTCATCTTTGTAACTTTAAAATCGTTTATTCTCTAAAAACAAGTGTTAAACATCTCCATCACAGGAGTGTAGCTGGTTTGGTCGGATGACCAATTCAGGTGAAGTAGATATGAACTGCCTAAAATTATCGATATCACAGATATCGTATGCTTAGTTGTCTCAGCATTTAAACACAATATGGAAACTTTACATTCTTTCTCGGAAGACACCTGCATCCGGTGACGACACAATCTTTCACACAGTATGCATTGTTGTTGACGTTTCAGAAAAATGTTACATTGCCGAGGGATGCAAAGTACATCCTGTTATGATTTTATATGACTACAGCAAATCTCACGCTAGCATCTTCATCCACAATGACATATTACGTCATATGTTTTAAACATGTAATAATTAACTATTTCATTTATTACATTAGCTCGGCCAGCTATCTCAATTTTTTCAAAAAAAATTTAACAACAAGCCAAAATATGTTTACTAGGTGTGACTGGATACATGTATTATTCTTTGTTTAACTTTAGCCATAAGCAAATGAGGACGAATGTCCAAATAGGCACATAAAAAAAAAATAATAACAATAATGCATATGAAAAAATATTACCAAAGCAAAGAAAAAAAATGCATGATAAATACAGATCATATATATGGTACAATGCTAGCAAATGATTATAAGGTACCAAAAAAAAATACTGATATACATATGATTCGGTAACTTGTTAAAGAATAATTGTTACCTTTGTCAGAAACATAGATTAACACAATACGGTAACCAATAAAAATATTTGTTACCTTGGTAAAGATTCAATTTTAGTGCACAAACACGAATTCCTGGTACGTACACGTACCATCGTTTCGTAGATATATATATATATATATATATATATATATATATATATATATATATATGGGCTGATATATTTTATTAGATGCCCATAGATTCTGTTATTTTTATTTTTTTTTCTCTTTTCTTTTAACATTCCGGCTTATATATTTTATTAGATGCCGAGAGAAAAAATTATTTATATTTCTTATTTAAAAATGTTTTTTAAATGTATTTTAACAATGCAATATTCAATAATTTCTTCAATTACATATTACTAGCGTACTAACAGCTTTTCTTACAAACACAATTTCCAGAGCATTTTACTCCTTTAGCGAATGAGGTGGCCACTTCAAACCGCTTTAAACTGAATTAAATAAGGAGTTTTGTCTGGACATGGCGAACCGTTCTGTTTTAGCTTCCAACTGTTCCGTAACCTACGCCAAACAAGGATGTTCACGGCGATAAATATCATCACCGTTACACTTAATCTTGCTAGTAGTATGGGGTGAAGTCGGTGACAGGTGGTCCATCTCGGTCAATTTCATCAACCGCTTGGCAACCTGTTTGTTGTATGGGAGAGGTAGTGCTGGCATTGTAGACGTCCACGTGAAGTTCGCGAAGTAGGCTCGTTCTCTGATGATTGTCCTTAGCCCGGTCACCATGGAATTAGGGGAAGTCCCGATACAACCATCTGCTGCAACAAAGATGTGTGCAAAAGACGTGGATCCGTTCGGGCATGATACATTGAAGCCGTCCTTGTCGTATCGTATCCACGAGCCATTGTTCAGTCTGCAATTGAACTCATTATTGTCAAATGGATAAAGCTTATCCAGACAATTTTCACTTTTATGGGAGAGAGCACCGTCTAGCACTATACCTAACTTGCATGAATCCATTAAGTTTTTATGGAATTCAACTGAGTCAGTTGTACATATTTTTCTATCCATTGCGTCTGAACAGTGAGTTAATTGATTTAAGTCTTCAATGACCGTATATTTTTCCTTGTCTGGGGAAATCAATACGTGTCCTGTCAAACTGGATATTACTGGATTTGAGTGATTCGTCATGAAAGTCGGAAATGGTGATATCCTGTAAGATTGCCAGGCATCAGAAGAATCAAAGGGAATTGTAATCCTAATCTTGTTATTTTCAACGCTTACTGTAATTAGGCTGTAATAAAATTCTAACCTACGTTCGCCTAACAAAGGAACATATCCTAGTTTATTCCTTCCGTTCTCCAGAACTAACTTTAAGTAATTTATAGGCAACAAATGGGGCGACAGTACACCTTTAGTTGCTAACGTGATAGCTTCTACATAATCCTTGGATTTCTCAATGAAATGTGCAATTCTGTTATGTATGTGATCTATCTTTGAATCATAATACGTTAACGTTGCCAACAAATCCTGTACTTCCATAATCTGAATGATATTATTTGAATGTTCATTTACTAAATCCATAATTTGATTGATCGAAACTGATTCCTTAGTTCTGACATAATCAATTCATCTTCATGAGTCAAGAACTCAATTTTCTTATTTTGATTACTAATCTTAAGACGATTGGAAATTCCTAAATCTAACCTTGCAATAGACCCAAAGATGTTTAATGCAGCATAAATAAACGGATTTCGTCTTTCTTTATGTTCGTATCCTACAGTCCACATCAAAAGGTCACAAGCCAAAGATTCTGTCTCATAAGTCTTATTATGCAAGTCCTCAGATAACATCTCAAACAACACATACTCCATGTGTGCTTATAACAGTAGCACACTAATAATTGCCAGGCAATTTATAGGCAACAAATGGGGCGACAGTACACCTTTAGTTGCTAACGTGATAGCTTCTACATAATCCTTGGATTTCTCAATGAAATGTGCAATTCTGTTATGTATGTGATCTATCTTTGAATCATAATACGTTAACGTTGCCAACAAATCCTGTACTTCCATAATCTGAATGATATTATTTGAATGTTCATTTACTAAATCCATAATTTGATTGATCGAAGCTAACTGATTCCTTAGTTCTGACATAATCAATTCATCTTCATGAGTCAAGAACTCAATTTTCTTATTTTGATTACTAATCTTAAGACGATTGGAAATTCTTAAACCTAAACTTGCAATAGACCCAAAGATGTTTAATGCAGCATAAATAAACGGATTTCGTCTTTCTTTATGTTCGTGTCCTACAGTCCACATCAAAAGGTTACAAGCAAAAGATTCTGTCTCGTAAGTCTTATTTTGCAAGTCATCAGATAGCATCTCTGCAACTTTTAATGTCGATCCAAGCGAACTCTCTGTAGTCAAATGAAAATGTCTTCTATGCAACTCATCTAATGAGACAGAAAACCTTGAAATGCCGGTTTTTAAGCTAGTGACATCATTCTCTGGAAGAAAAATTGCTTGCATATTCACTTCTACAACTACGTTGCTCGATGTAATAAAAATGTCTTCTTGTCTTTCAACTATAGTGCCATATTTAAAATCTATACTTTTAGTTTTAGAGCTCATCCCACACGAGAAAAATGTCTGAGCGAACAATATCACTCCCAACAACAAAAAATTCATCTTGGAAACCTGTAACGAGAAAAATATATGTAATTACTCCTGTATTAAGAAGAAAACTTTTAATCACACAAATAAAAATTTTTCCCCTCACTTCTTTCCCTCTTTTTTTTTTTTTTATTTCTTATGTGAGCCAATGGTACTATTCTCTCATCCGTGGGTTGGGATACGTTTTGAACTCTAAACCTATTGGCCGTTAATGTTTCCAAAATGTTAAATGGGCCTTCAAACTTAGGTGTTAGTTTATAATTGAGTCCTTTACGCACATTTATCTGTATATACACGTCATCACCCATGGTATATGTTTTAGTTAGCTTCGCTATTTCATCATGATTCCTTTTCATTATGATTTGTGATTCTTCTAAATTCTTTCGAAGGATTTCATATAGACTTTTGCTTGCATTTATACTTTCTTTTAAAGGATTTGATAGATTAGTTGTAGGCGTTAATACATGGAAAGGCGTTCTAACTGGGGTACCATACAATGCTTCATGCGGTGACACTTTAATTGATATATGATATAAATGATTCAGAGTACTCAGTGCCGCCGGTATTGCAATATCCCAGTTGGGGTCTGATCCCCTTAGTGTTACTCTTAATATATTTAAAACTTTTCTATTTGCCCTTTCCACTAGCCCATTCGACTCTGGGTGATATATCATGGTATTTATTTTCTTTATGCTAAGGAATTCACACAATGAGGTAAGAAAGTGATTATTAAATTCACCACCCGAGTCTGAGATTATCATGTGTGGAATTCCATGTTTACAAATGTAACACTCGTAAAACTTCCTAGCGCATTCAATCGCAGTTTTAGTTTTAAGCGCTATTAGTTCTGTATATCGAGTTAAAGCATCTATAATTACTAAGAGGTGCTTATTTCCTCTGTCTGACTCGTAAAATCCTGTTAACAAATCTAAATGTATTCTTTCAAAGGGTTGATTGGGCACGGGATAAGCCCCTAGGCTGACAGGTGTTTTCGTATGCCCTTTGTTTTCCTGACATGTGCGACAATTAGCTATGTGTCTTTTTATATCTGTAAGCATCGTATGCCAATAAAACAATGATTTGGCTTTCTGTGACATTAATGAGAACCCCGGGTGTCCATGTAATGGATTTGAATGCAATCAATTCAGGACAGTGGAAATAAGTGAGATTGGTACTACTACCTGGTCGTTAGTTACAAGTGGTGTATTGCGGGTTTTCCTTGTCACAGTCCTACACAGAATATTATCTTTGATTATATAATTATGCTGCTTATACTTTATATATCCCTTTTCCTTACGATTGCCTTTCAAAGCATTTATAATTGTTTCTATTTTCTGATCTTTTCTTTGCTCAGTCTGTAATAATTCAGCGCTCCAGCCTAAATCTTCTTGTTCAGAGATCGTTTTAACAATAGGCATGGATGTTGATATATCTATTAATTCAGCTAAAGGCTCCGTACAAGATGACACGGGGTTGCGTGATAATGCATCCGCAATGATATTTGCTTTCCCAGGTAAATACCCGATTCTTGCGCCAAAATCTTGAATGATCAAATGCCACCGAATTCGTTTAGGGCTGTGGTTGAAGCCTTTAAAGAACTCGGTTAGTGGTTTATGGTCAGTAAGAACCTTAACGGGATAACCGTAAATTATGAACTTAAAATGCACTAGTGAATTAACAATAGCTAGCCCTTCCTTGTCTATTACTGCATACTTACTTTCGGAAGTTCTCAATTTTTGAGAATAAAAAGCTATCGGGAAAAATTGTTTATCATATTGCTGAAGCAATACCCCTCCTACTCCTAAGTCTGAGGCGTCTGTTGCAATAAAGAATTCCTTACCGAAGTCAGGAAATCTTAAGATAGGAGAACTACACAGTTCATCTTTCAAGGTATTAAACGCCTGCTGATGATGCTCAGACCATATGAAATCTACGCCCTTCTTCGTAAGATCAGTTAAAGGAGCGGCTATTATTGAATAGTTGCGTATAAAACGCCTGTAATATCCACTACAACCCAGAAATTGCTGTATTCCCTTGACATTAGTAGGTATGGGAAAATTACGTATAGCCGACACCTTATCATGGACTACTTTAAGACCTTGGCTTGACACCATGAAACCCAAATATATTAATTCTGTTTTGAATAATTCACACTTACTAATCTTTACCCTTAAGTTATGTTGTCTTAATCTCTGTAGTACTAGTTCTAACTTACGTAGATGTTCTTCTAAGGTGTTGGAAAAGATTACAAGATCATCCATATAGGCATGCAATATATTCCCTAACAAGTCTCCAAACACTATGTTAATCATTCTTGTAAATGTTATAGGAGCACAACGTAAACCAAAAGGCATCCGTAAAAACTCAATGTCCCCTGGCTGTGCTGAAGGCTGTGTATGGGATACTATCTTCTTCTAATGATATCTGGTGAAAGCCTTTAAGTCAGTCCAAACTGGTAAAATATTTATTCTGACCTAACAAAGACAAAATATCGTCAGTACATGGCACTGGGAATCGATCAGGGATCGTCTCCTCGTTTAGACGACGGAAGTCGACGCAGATATGCCATGTTCGATCTTTTTTCGGTACAACTATTAATGGAAAATTATAAGGGCTGTTTGATTTCCTAATGACTCCTTCTCCTAGCATTTTACCTACTTCATCATTTATTTCATTCTGGAATTTCATAGGGAGTCTGTACGAGGGTACATAGATAATTTTCTGCTTGTCCTTTGACCTTATTTGATGCTCGATCACATCTGTTTTTCCTAAGGATCCATCCGTAGTGGAAAAAACATCATGATATTTAGTTAAAAGTCCAAAAATTTCCTACTGAATTTCTTCGTCTTGAATGTCTTTATTGATTTTATTTTTAATAGATTGCGAAAGGGATTCATCCGCAACTGATTGAGAGTGATTGATTTCAGCAACGGTAAGAATACGATGTTTATAAACTTCTACATCCAAGATATGTTGATTTTTGTGAATTACTAGTGTTATTTAAATGATTACAGACTTCAATATTACATTGTTGATGTGAGCCTACTGTATAAATAGCTTGTGTGACAGACAATCCGTTAGTTTTCAAAGTGTCGGAAAGGATTAATATTTCAGATCCCGGTAATGTTTTCTTTATTTGCACTATTAAATTTGAAGGTACGTTTGGCTCGATAGATTGCGTGCAAGATGATATTACGGGTGAACGAGAATTCTGCTGGGTCGCGTATATTATTTCTTTATTAGTGAGACAAGTTATTGGTTCTTCAACGTACGTTACGGTTACATTTGTCGTCTCCTTTTTATCCAAAACTGATTTTAAGGTATTAAAAGACTTATAGAATTTCCCTTTGATATACACGCCGTGCTTGGCAGGGGCTAAGATAATGTTTTGATTTCCCATAGATGGGTATCCTATAATTACAGCTGGATACATATCAATGTTTTGTACAACAACAAATGTATCGGCAAACGTGCGTTTACCGACTTTGAATTAAACATGAGTTATGCCTATGACATTTAATTCATTATTTCCTATACCCGAGAGTCTAACTCCGGATTTTTCAATCGGAAAGTTCGAAAACAACAAATGATGTGTCTTCAAATCCATGATATTACGTGGACTACCGGAGTCAAAAAATAACGTAAAGGATTTGTGTTCTAAATTTACAGCATATAAGGTTGGTCGTAACTCATTTTGGCTTATTATTGTATGAATTAGTTGCAAATCTACGGGAGCATGCACTGTTTTACTTAATTCGGCCGTGTGTTTCATAGGAAAATCTATTGCCTCACAATTATCTGATAAAACATTAAATTGATTATTCAATACTATTGATGTTGACACGAATGACCTTGACCCAACATCACTCTCTTCCCCACTGGAGTTAACTATGTGGTATTTGCTTTGCTCTGCACATTCTAAAAATTAGCCTGACCTTGCGAGGTCTGGTTTGACGACCCAGGCTCAGCGATATTCGAAGAAGTGTTTGTTTGCTTCGGACTCTGAACTGCATTGACATTTGGTTGTTTCTTCTTATTGTTAAAATGAGGATTTTTCTTTTTATTTCCATATGGAACTGACTGTGGAATTGACTGTGTATTTCTGGGATTCTGTTGTGTCTTACGCGAGTAACATTCATTGTATGAATGTGTCGAACTATTATGTATCGAGCAGAATTTCGTTCTGCAGTCCGCGCTTAAGTGACCTTGACGTTTGCAATTATAACACGTCATTCCCGCTACTTGACTATTATTAACTACGTTCACTGTTTGTGGCTTTGTTTCATTCTTTGCAAAAACTTGAGTTAACACGGGATCGAGATCTGGACACTTAGCCATGTGTGTTTTTATCTGTTTATATACATCCAATTCCGTACTTGCAGGCGTTAACTTTTTATCAAAACACCGCACTAAAGCTTCAGGCAACATAAGTGTCATGCAAGTTAAATACATTAATCGTAAAAAATCTTTCACGGAGATGTTATCTCTAGTAACCCAAGTGGAATTACCTAAAATATCCTGATATTCATTAAGCCTATCAGCTATGAGAGCTGCTCTCTCAATAACATAAAGCCGATTCATAGTGGCTTGATTAAGTGTATTTCTTAACGTTAATACTACATCCAAGGCTTCTTCACCCCCATAGACCGCGCGTAACCTAACTTTGAAATCATCCCAGGTAACTGCTTCTTGAAATGAAACACCTCTTAAATACGCACTCGCATCCCCCTTAGAAAAATCTATAAAACTTTTAGCTTCTTGTAATTGTACAAAAGGGTCTACAATTTGTTTGGCATTTAAATGGGCATCGACGGATGAAATCCATGACTCCACATTTTGAGGCAAGAGCCCATTAACTCGACCCTGAAAAGGAAGGATTGCAGACCTGGAATTTACAAGCGTCACAATTGGGAGAGGATTAATCTGTCCTACGCCACTAGGTCCAGGGGTGGGGCTCACAGGGGGCGTCATGACTGCTGTATTTCTTTTCCTATCTCTTCGACCCCTTGCAATTCTATCAAAATATCTATATGAATACAGACGTCCACTGCGTAAACGCATAAGTACCCACTGACAAAGATTATAATAAAATTCCCCAAAACAATGTTACTAATCCCAAGACATTTCCCGAGAATTTCTGAAAGAAAACGGAACACAAAGATATTTCCCGTAAATTTCTGAAAGAAAAAGGAATTAGCACAAAGAGAGAAAAAATTCTAGATGAGAATTCGGAGTTGAACACAGTTTCCTTTAATGAAAGGAAAATAAAAGATTAGCAAACCACTTCACTGCCCAAACTGGAATGAATGTGAAAATTGTACTTAGCTTATATATGGTTCTGTGTGATGTCGTCACAACCTCTCTCTCTCTCTTGATGTTTGTTAGCGATGTATCGTCCGAGTTTCCGTTGAATGTAGTGCTTCCTGGATATGTTTTGTAAGCGTTGAACGTCAGTCCTTGGGTTTCCTAGGATGTTGATTGAAGATCCAGTTCATCAGTTTGTATGTATAACATTCATCAAATGTTGTAGACTTCGATGGACTATGTTACTTAGTCAAAATTGTAGATTCATTAACGTTGATTTCTTGAAGATCTTTCTCTGGTTTTTACAGCTTTATTTTTGATTTCTTGAAGATCTTCCTCTAATTCTTAGAGTATTATTATTATTAATTTCTTGAAGATCTTTCTCTGGTTCTTAGAGTTTAGGCGCTGCCACCATTTATTAGTGTGCTACTGTTATAAGCACACATTGAGTATGTGTTGTTTGAGATGTTAAGTCTTAAAATAAAGTTCATCTTTGTAACTTTAAAATCGTTTATTCTCTAAAAACAACAGTGTTAAACATCATCACAGGAGTGTAGCTGGTTTGGTCGGATGACCAATTCAGGTGAAGTATAGATATGAACTGCCTAAAATTATCGATATCACAGATATCGTATGCTTAGTTGTCTCAGCATTTAAACACAATATGGAAACTTTACATTCTTTCTCGGAAGACACCTGCATCCGGTGACGACACAATCTTTCACACAGTATGCATTGGTGTTGACGTTTCAGAAAAATGTTACATTGCCGAGGGATGCAAAGTACATCCTGTTATGATTTTATATGACTACAGCAAATCTCACGCTAGCATCTTCATCCGCAATGACGTATTACGTCATGTGTTTTAAACATGTAATAATTAACTATTTCATTTATTACATATATACCGCACTATGCACCAAAAAAGGCCTTTCAACCCAAATCTGCACAAATAGAGCCCAACTACAAAGAATGCATCTATAATGCCAGGGGTTGGTGCAGATATGGGGATAATTGCAGGTATACACACAAAAATAAATATGAAGGCGAAAGAACAAATATAATAGAAAAGTTGGATTTTTTAATGGCAGAATTCCAAGAAATGAAGAAAAGAACATCCTATCAGAACAGGAAGGAAGCATGGGAGAATCCATATTATTACCAATACTAAATAATGGGGATGAAACACAAACCATAAGTGATGAATGCACAGGGTTTAGTCACGAGTAACTCTAAAAGGAAAATAGAGTTCCTAGAAGAACTAACCCAAATTGAAAAAATAGATATATTAAATATAAGTGAAACATGGTATTCCCAAGAGACTGGCAGTGATGACCAGATAAAGGGTTTCCAAACTTATAGATCAGACAGAAAAAATAGGAATCAAGGGGAACCGCAATATATGGAAGAGACATAAATCAAGGAAAAGTCTGTGAAAAATACAGCGACACAGAATGTGAATTGATTGCGGTAGAATTTGAATTTGAAAAACTAGTGAATATTGTAGTTTACAGACCCCCAAATACTAAGGAGTTTGACATAATAGAAAAAATAGATGATATATGTAGAAACCATAAAGACTGGAATATACTCCTATCCGGAGATTTTAACTTTCCTTTCGTGGATTGGAAAGAATGGATAGAAGAAAGTGGTTGTATGTATACATATAAAAAAGAGAGTAATAGTGGCGCAGAAGATAAGAGGCAATTTGAAAAGCTTCAAGATATGCTATTAGAACATAATATGCAACAAATAAACCACATTCCAACAAGAAAGGAAAATGTCCTAGATCTAGTATTTGTGAATGAGGTGAATTATGTTAAAGAAATAATAGTGTATAACACGGCAATTTCAGACCACAATGTCATAGAATTGATAGTTCATTCCAAAGCAAGTGATCGCAGAATTAATAAAAGCACAAAACTTTGGGAAGGATATGGAAAATATAATTTTTACAGTAAGAATATAAAATGGTCAGAAATAAATGAAGAACTGAATAAAGAATGGAAAAACGTATTTGTAAGTGATAATATACAGGTAAATACGGACATACTGTACAAAATACTGGAGAAAATTGAAAAATATGTACCGAAAAAAACCAATAAACAAAAGACGTGCATACCAAGAGACAGAAGGATCTTATTTCAGAAAATTAGAAAGTGGAAGAAAAATCTTGCAAAAGAAAAAAATGTGTGGAAAATGATTGAAATAAAATGTAAGATAGAAAATGCAGAACAAAAGATTATACAGTCGAAAGAAAATGAAAAAAGAGACTTAGAAGAAAGGACACTTCAAAATATAAAAAGAAACCCCAAAGTACTTTACTCCTATGCAAAAAAGATGAATAAAGGGAGAGTAGAAATAGGCCCTCTAAGAATTGAAGGACGGCTAACGAATGAAAAAAGGAAATATGCAACATATTAGCAGAAAAATATAAGAGTGAGTTCACGCCAAGAATTGCGAATGAGAATAATGAAACAGAAATGAGAGAAGAAAATGTTGAATATCTAACGGATATAGATATTAATGAAGCAGATATTGTCAAGGCTATAAACGAAATTAAAAATGGATCGGCAGCCGGACCAGATGGAGTTCCAGCGATTTTGTTAAAAAAAACTGCAAACACTATCGCGAAGCCGCTTGCAATACTGCTAAGACAAAGTGTAGATATGAGCGAGATATATGTTAAACATAAATTAGCTTATATAACCCCTATCTTCAAAAGTGGATCAAGACTAGAGGCAAGCAATTATAGACCTGTTAGACTAACATCATATATTATGAAAGTGTATGAGAGGGTAATAAAAAAGAAAATAATGGATCATTTGGTTAAAAATAATCTATTTAATATAGGTCAACACGGTTTTGTGCCTGGAAAAAGTACACAAACCCAACTGATAGCACACTATGAAAACATATACAAAAATATGATAAATGAAAAAGAGACAGATGTGATCTATCTAGATTTTGCAAAAGCCTTTGACAAGGTAGACCACAATATATTAGAGAAAAAAATGAGAAAGCATAATATTGGGGGAAAGATAGGAAAATGGGTAAAAGAATTCCTGCAAAACAGAAAACAGATAGTGGTTGCAAATGACGAGAAATCGGATGAAGCTCAGGTAATATCTGGCGTGCCACAAGGTACGGTTTAAGCTGCACTGCCGTTTGTTATTATGATCTCAGACATAGACTGCGATGTTGAAAACTCTGTAGTGAGAAGTTTCGCCGATGACACAAGAATAAGTAGAGAAATTACTTGTGATGAAGATAGGAACTCACTACAAAGAGATCTAAACAAAATATATGAATGGGTGGAGATAAATAGGATGGTATTTAACTCCGATAAATTAGAATCAATGAATTATGGAAACAGAGAAGGAATGGTATATGCATACAAGGGACCTAATAACGAGACAATCACAAACAACCAAGCAATTAAAGACCTTGGTGTAATGTTAAATCGGAATATGTTATGCAACGACCAAATAGCAACACTGTTGGCTAAATGTAAAGCAAAAATGGGAATGTTATTCAGACACTTTAAAACAAGAAAAGCGGAACACATGATTATGCTTTACAAAACTTATGTACGTAGTACACTCGAGTACTGCAATGTGATATGGTAGCCACACTACCAAAAGGATATTACGCTAATAGAGTGTACAAATGTCCTATACTGCTAGAATAGAAGAAGTTAAGGACCCTGACTACTGGGAAAGACTGCAATTTTTAAAACTATACAGTCTAGAAAGGAGAAGAGAACGCTACATGATAATACAAGCATGGAAGCAAATAGAAGGAATTACTGAAAACATCATAGAGCTTAAAATATCAGAAAGAGCAAGCCGAGGTAGATTAATAGTGCCAAAAAATATTCCAGGTAAACTAAGAAAGGCGCACAGGACATTAATCCACTACGCACCAGCATCGATAATGCAGCGACTATTTAATGTGCTGCCAGCTCATCTAAGAAACATATCAGGAGTGAGCGTAGATGTGTTTAAGAATAAGCTCGATAAATACCTAAGATGCATCCCAGACCATCCAAGACTGGAAGATGCAAAATACACCGGAAGATGCATTAGCAACTCTCTGGTGGATATACGAGGTGCCTCACACTGAGGGACCTGGGGGAACCCAAACAAAAAATAAGGCAATAAGGCAATAAGGCTCGCTCTCTCTCTCTCTCTCTCTCTCTCTCTCTCTCTCTCTCTCTCTCTCTCTCTCTCTCTCTCTCTCTCAAATTGTTTTCCTGCTTTGCTACGTATTTACTGTATGATTTTATATAGATACGGTAAATAACATTTGTAATAACACATTTTCTAAAAGCTTTTACTGTAATATCATTATTTATCACTTTCATCATGCGCGTTAAATGCCTTCGTTTGTTTACTGAGCGTGGTTGTTTACTGAGCGTACTTTATGACGCCGTCGTTTCAGGCGGCGTCATAAAGAAAAAAATTTCATTTGGAAGTCCTAAGAAAAATTAAGTAAAACATTGGTAAATAACAAAATCAACATACTGTACTGAATAATCAATATAGTAGATGCAAAAACTAACCTATACACAGATGTGTAAATGCGTTTGTTTCTTCGTTATGATCAGAGATAAACGTAAACAAAACATTGGTTGCAATTTTTTATCGTGCTTTTTGGCGTGTTTAGGAAACGCATGATATAAAATCGCCTTTAATATTTGTGCCTGTTTTAGTTTAGGGTACTGTAGTACATGCATTAAGTGTTCTGTACATTAAAGGGTAGTTTGTTAACAGTACTACGTACAAGGGAAGGTTTTAAAAGTCTGAATATACATGTTAAATAAATACGTAAATATGGTGTCACTACTTCGCGGATTTTCACCTATCACGGTCGGGTCTGGAACCTATCTACCACGATAAACGAGGGCTCACTGTATAAACGTACACAAAAAAAGTTATTTTTACATAAAAGCAAACTTAATGATGATAAAATACAATGAACATAACTACATAATAGATTTTTAAAAATATTTACAAAAAAAGGATTAAGTAGAAGAGTCAACGCACCATGACCATGCAAGGCTATACACCGTTTAGGTGAAATACTTCAACTCTAGTTTTAATTAAATGTGTTAATATTAGCAAATGTAATAACACAGTAATTGCAAAACAAACATGTGCTTCAATACAAAAGCTCACTTACCTTAACATAGCTGATTGGTATCGTCTGCTTCTGTTTGCTGTGATGCCTTGCTACTTTATATACTGTCTCTGGGATAAACTCTAACACTAGATTCAAAAACACCTCTTCTTTCTGAAATGATAACAATAACAGTAAAATATGTATATGTATGTATATATATATGTATATTGTATATATTATATATATATATATATATATATATATATATATATATATATATATATATTTATACATTATATATATATATATATATATATATATATATATATATATATATATATATATATATATATATATATATTATATTTAATATATATTATATATATATATATATATATATATATATATATATATATATAATATATATATATATATTTTATATATATATATATATATATATATATATATATTATATATATATATATATATATATATATTTAATATATATATATATATATATATATATATATATATATATATATATATATATATATATACATATATATATATATATATATATACATATATATATACAATATATATATATATATACAATATATATATAATATATATATAAAATATATATATATATATATATATATATATATATATATATGTATATAATATATATATATATATATATATATATATATATATATATATATATATATATATATATATTATTGGGACTTTTTAAAGCTTATTTTATAACTTTTCCACTTACAAAAATAAATAAACTGTAAACATGAAACCATAAAGATATAAGAATATTTTGAACAAAAAAGTTATTTCTGAAGGCAAGTATAATAATTAAAATGTAGCATGAGGTAGCCAACCTAAGAAAACTAAAATCAAGTATAGTACCTAGATAAAGAAAAAAAGAAAAAATTATCTTTAGATAGAAATTTTCCTCTCGACCACTACATCCGTCCCTGGACTTGCTCAGCAAGGTATCTTACTTTACTACTGGACAGGAACCACACCTAGTCACTGTGAACAAGTCAATCTAACTTATTGCATCAAAGTTATTAAAAGACCCCTTATCAAATCTTTAATATATCAATGAACGTGGAGAGCCAGACACCTATTCTTGATGTTTTAGTACCAAATAGAGAGACTAAATGCCACAGGGATTTTCAAGTACAGTACTGTAGTTGAAAACTTCAAGCATACGGATTTATCTGATTGACAAGTCAGATGTACAGCTAAAGGTTTTATCCACCATACATGAAAGTCTCTCAACATTTTCAAGGGATTTTTAGTATAAATAAAGTTGCGTTTTACCTTTAATAGTTGATCCTAAACAAATTTGACACAAGTTGAAGTATGTTTAATTCTTTTTCTAGATACAAGCATTAAAATATTTACAAAAACATCCCTGTTAAGATTTTTTGGTGTTTTTCGGTTTTCAAATAAAGTTTGCTATATTCTTTTAAGATCGACCTCAATGGTTAGTTTGTTTTTTAGTATGGACCAGAACCTATTTTCAGCAAAATAAAGCAACAGAACATTTGAATTCTTTGTACTAGATAGTGGTTCAGTCCTATAATCCCTTCAGAGTGACTTGGCTGTGGAATATTATATCACCATTAAACTAATAAGTAATGCAGTATTTGATCAAGTCGAAGGGTATTGGAGCTACATTTTATTTAGATAATTTAAAAAATACCTACATAGTTAGAAAACTTGGCAAAGGACAGTTTTTTCCTTTCAACTCCTATAACCTTCACCTTATATTTTATGGAAACTCCAAGCTATTGATGACCTTACTTACAATATAAGTCAATACACTATGACTGTTGTTGTGCATGAAATATGGCAAGCCGGAGAGTGGAATGTACCCAGTCGGTAAAGTTCTTTCACTACTGTTATCATTTCCAAAAATTGTTTAATGATAACCTAAATGTATTAATGGGACAAGTAGCAAAACCATTCTCAGGTGCCTAGTGGTAGTCTTTAGAAAGTAACTAATTACTACACTTCACTGACCATCAAATGAAATCTGTAACAGCAAGATAAAAAACAATGATTTCTATTCACAAATAACAAAAGTTGTAACATTGCATTGATAGGATAAGCTTTCATATGATCAGGAATGAACTGCATAACTACAATAGAAACTAATTTTCTTCTCTATGCATCTCGAGTCTACACTATTTGAATCACTTTAGACATGTATCCATTCTTGGATATAATTCCATATCATGAGTATCATGAATTAACTAACTAAGTATTTTTCAATAATATCTGGATTTAGACTTATGGCTAAAGATCATCTCCAAAATATGGCACACCTACTGGTATACTTGGTTATGTCGTATGTATAGCCGAGTGGTAAAAAGATTCCCTAAAACTTTAATGCATATATCACAAAGTAACCTAGGTATGCAAGCTGTTTTTTAATTTAATAATACAGTAAAGGAAAAACTTACTTAGGCAGTATTAGTACAGTATTATTATTATTAGTTGCTAAGCTACAACCCTGATTGGAAAACCAGGATGCTATAAACCCAGGGGGTCCAACAGGCAAAATAGCCCAGTGAGGAAAGGAAACAAGGAAGAATACATTATTCTAAGAAGAGTAACATTAAAATAAATATCTCCTATATAACCTATAAAAACTTCAACAAGAGAAATAAGGATACAATAGTGTCTGAGTGTAACCTCAAGCAAGAGAACTGCAACCCAAGACAATGAAAAACCATGGTACAGAGGCTATGGCATTACCCAAGACTAGAGAACAATGGTTTGATTTTGGAGTGTCCACTTAGAAGAGCTGCTTACCATAGCTAAAGTCTCTCCTACCCTTTAGAAGAGAAAGTGGCCACTGAACTATTACAGTGCAGTAACCCCTTGGATGAAGAAGAATTGTTTGTTAATCTTAGTGTTATCAAGTGTATGAGGACAGGAGAATATGTAAAGAATAGGTCAGACTATTCGATGTGTGTGTGTGAGCAAAGGGAAAATTAACCGTAACTAGAGAGAAGGATCCAATGTTGTACTGTCTGGCCAGTCAAAAGGCCTCATAACTCTAGTGGTAGTTTCTCAACGGGTGGCTGGTGCCCTACTACCCCCATACTGACGATATGGAGAGTATTCTGAATATTTTATAATCTAGTATCCTTCTTTAATCATCACCAACACAAATCATTTTCATCCTCCACTGGATCCTCATCCTCCTCATTATTAGAACAAGTGTAAGATGCAGGCAGGTGTGCATTTAAGACAATTCATAATGCAAGTGCAGTCTAAGGGTCTATAAACTTTTTGTATTTGCATGACATAAGACAAAGGACTGCATCCCGATGTAGTCCTTTGTCTGATGGGGCTATTATCATTCACCTAATATTAAGATTACCATCACCAATGTTTATCCACCCAAGACCATCAGTTGGACTAAAAATCAATGGGAAATTTTCAAGGCTTCTGCAATTGAGAGCAAGACAGTTTTCTCTAATTGTGTGCTGCCCGTGTGTGCCCTGACAAGGTGATGGTTGTCTTGACTGAATATAGCTCTTTCTGCATATGAGCATAATTTACTTCAACTACTTTGGTGTTTTTGCAGTTAAGTTGGTAAGTAAACTCTTGGATGGTTAGATCTGGTTAGGAATGGCCTTACCATTTCTTTTATGCATTTATCATTCAAGTAGATGTAGTTCTTTCACTACATTTTGTTTCATTTGCCAATTATGTTTTCTCAATGAATATGGCAACACTTTTCACGAGTAAATGATGAAAGCCAATTGTTTTGAGTTAATTTTTTTGTTTGGTGATCCTGTATTATTTTCAAGTGATAACGTTACTATTTTGGATTTGTGAACTTGTGTTATATAAATATATCGGCAACAAGCCAAGAAAGAAGTTTGGTAAGTGAAGGGATGCAAGTTTTTTAAAATATTAAAACTTAAATTGAAGACAAAAGCAAAGAAAAAGCTACTGTTGGAGTTCCTCACATGTTATAACCATAAATGTATGCACAGGAGTTGGCAAGCACTTCCTATTATAATTATTATTTGCTAAGCTTCAACTCTAGTTGGAAAACCAGGATGTTATAAGCTCAAGGGCCCCAACAGGGAAAATACCACAGTGAGGAAAGGGAATAAGGAAATAACCTAAAAGAGAAGTTTAAGAACAATTAAAATAAATCTAACATATACAAACTATAAAAACTTCAAAATAACAAGAGGAAGAGAAACAAGATAGAAAAGTGTGCCTGACTGTACCCTCAACTAAGAGAACTCTACCCCATAACAGTGGAAGACCATGATACAGAGGCTATGGCACTACTCAAGAATAGAGAACAAAGGTTTGATTTTGGAGTGTCCTTCTCCTAGAAGAGCTGTTTACAATAGCTTAAGTCTCTCTTCTACCCTTACCAAGAGGAAAGTAGACACTGATCAACTAGGGTGCAGTATACCCCTTGAACAAAGAAGAATTGTTTGGTAATCTGAGTGTTGTCAGATGTATGAGGACAAAGGAGAATATGTAAAGAATAGGTCAGACTATTCGGTGTATGTGTGGGCAAAAAGACAGTGAACCATAACCAAAGAGAAGGATCCAATGTAGTACTGTCTGGCCAGTCAAAGTATCTCATAACTCTCTATCAGTAGTATCTCAACGAGTGGCTGGTGCTCTGCCAACCTACTATCTATTATAGAGCTTTGGGTGAAATCTACTATTCCTTTTCATAAACATATCAAGATCATAATGATGGAACCAAAGACTTTATTCTAGTTATAAGATGATCATGAGAAAGAGGAAGGGGGAGAGAAGGAACATTTTCATGATGTAACCACTGTCAATGACACAGCAAGTGACATGGTGATTTATTGGGAGCCAAACATACAAGTTTTTTATTGAAAAGTTACATGAACTAAAAAGGAAGATCTTCTAAGTGTACGCAATGACTGGGAAATGGTTTCATTACCTTGAAAGTTCTGAAATACTTCTATAGGTCAATGTATTTCAAGCAGTATGTGGTGTTCTAAGATTACCCCTCCCCCAAATTATGACTTCTATATAAAGTACTTATCTTTATCAAATGATAATTGTCTTTAGAGGGATATGTTATAAAAGAGAAGAGACCAGGTGCCTTTAGGCTTTTCCAAGAAACTTTAAAGGCTTTTGAAAGCAAAAAAAATATTACGCAAAATTTTAAATGCATTTTTCTCAAAACACATTTCTACATTCTAATTCATAAAACTCTAATTGAAGGATGGATTTTAATAACCTCAAAAGCAATTTAATTGGTGATTGTGAGAAAACATAACTATTTGATTTTTTCTCCCATCTGCCTTGTCCATCACATACTGTATATCTATATGGTTGAAGGTTTGAACTACAGTACAGTACTTGAATATCACTATGGCATTTAGTCGCTCCATTTGGTATGGCTCATGGGGGAAAAGTGTAATTCTAAGTATAAAAAAATTCTACCACCATATTTCTGATGAATTATGATAATTACCTCAAGTCAAAGAGGCAACTACCATATTTTTTAAGGGTTGGGGAAAATCATAAAATAATCACAAATTCAAATATCCTCTACATTTTGATTAACCTTGCTTCTTTGCCAAATAAACTCATTCTAAAAGGCTAATATAAGAGAAAAATATAAGCAAGTAATTTTCCTTTACAAACTCCCTTCTGAAGATTCAAAGCTCTGTAATCAACAATAACTTGGCTTATATCACTATCCCAACCCACCCCCACCCTACACACACACACAAAAACCTATTTCCTTTCGATAGTCTTAGGCCTCTATTACAGAATTTTTATAATCTAGTGGTTAATGGCGATAACAATCTAGTTGATATGCCATATCTGCTTTTGTCTTTACTCTCAAGTCAAAACTAATCACATATCTTCTTGACATCATTATTAAGTAGGGAGGGAGGAGGACATATATAAACATCAGTAGAGAATAAAAAACATTCCAATTATTTCTATGAACTTCCCCAATGTTCATATTGCTGACTTGAACATAATTATGGAGGTGGGTCAGTACAAGAAAGAGACAGGAAATTTGAAATTTTAAAACAAACATTTCTAATACCCTAGACACTTGTTTACGCTAGTGCTTCAGTAAAATTCCTCATAAATACTGTAAATTATGATTAACTTAATTCTCAAGATTGTGTTCCTAGATAACATTTAATTACATGATTACTTATTTACAGTATATACTTTACCCAACACCAATCATTCTGGAGGAAAAATTAATCTTAAAATGAATCAAAATTTATAATACCTAAAAACAATTCCAAATTTGTTAGACCACATCACTAACAACTACTACTGCATTTAAAACCCAGCCATCATGATGAGCAAACCAGGAATCATAAAACTAGTACCTATTACATACCCTGCTGCTGCTAGAAAGAAATTCCTAAAAAAAAACAAAGAAAAAAAAAAAAAAAACAACTGTAACTGCCCTTTAATATCCTGTACCCTAAACCTTCAAGTCCGTCATTTGATTTGGATCAAACACCTTGTGTGCCTCTGTAACCTAGCCTTTAACAAGCAAAGACAGCATTTTTGGACAGGACAATTTTAAATATTAAACAGACTTTGAGTGAAGCGAAAAATCTAATATTGGGTGAGATAGCCATGTCGTCCTGGTGGAAGGTTTCTATAGGTAGCTTTCTAAGGGATATTTGGCTACAGTGAAATTCCCAGAGAATTAACCTTTAGGTCTCCAGGATTCTAACTCCTGACGCGAAAATCTTTAAAATTTCTCTTAAGGATATCGCATAATATCAGGGGATGTATATCTTGATACGACACATAGCAATCTTCTCCCCAAATAGCGTTTTCGTTTCGAGGGGAAGAGTGGCAAAATAGAAGAGGAGCCGTTATCAAGGTTACTCTTCCTCCCGTACTACTATTGAATATCTAGATGGCGCTCATTCTTTGTAGCATTGAGCATGGTGCTATCGATATAGTAATTTCGGGAGGGATCCTGCCCAGGCCTTTTCTATAGAAAAGGAGGGCGGGTCAATCAGGACGACATGGTTATCTCACCCAAAAGTAGATTTTTCGCTTCGCTCACAATCCGTTTTTTGGGCTCAAGCCATATCGCCCTGATGGAAGTTTACCAGAGAATTACTAGAAAGTACTGTATCTGTGGATTTTCATATGGTCATTCGGACCATTGAGACAAATGACGTTACCGTTATCCGTTATTACCACTAATCATGGACAATGTTAGTGCTTCCTGCCCCCTGCAGGGAAGGGACATACTAGACAGTAGAAAAGAGGTCTCAAGGTTTGCATATATTGTATGAACAAACATAAGTATCCACTGGGTATACAAAAGGTCACATGGTTTGTATATGTTGTCGGAACAACTAAGTGTCAACTATATCCATTATTTGTAAGCATACAATAATATGAGGTTTACTTAAATAAATAAGAAAGAGAACTCTGGCATATTTAATGTGCTAATTGCAGGCCGAAATAAGACAATTACACACTAATAGAAATTTTATTTTGAATAAATGACCAAATGGAATAACGAGTGTAACGTGTTAAAGGAATTATACGTACAACGTATAGAGAAAATATTTTTCTCCCCGGAAGGGAAGAAAATGAGTGCCACTCTAAATTTGGAAATTTTTGATAAATTTTCCCAATATAATTTCTGTAAATGTTGTATACTATCAACACTGTGTACTATGTACACAAGGCACAAGTGTTATCTGTATAATTCCACAACTGAGATTTTTAAGTCTTAGTGTCACCATGATGACACTCACTTAAAAGGTATCGCACTGGAAGTGTCCAACACCTTTTCACCCTAATTGATAGTCCCAATCAATTAACTGTTCATCGCAGCACTAGACGACAGGTTTTTTTACACTATCTGCCGCCACCACATAATGCTTCAGTTCGTGGACTAGCTTTGTGTAGTGTGTAGAACACACTAGATGACTTCCATCCAGTATATGAGTGAAGACGCTCAAAGTCCATATACTGAAAAAAGTTCAGTGATGAAGCAATTTTTCTCGGATCATAACCTGCGGGTGTACTGTCAGGATACGCTCTGCGAATGAAGTAGGTGAGCTTTGCCCTCAGTTGTTTTAGTGATAAGTTTGATCCTGAAGTTTCTCCTTTGAAGACCTGCCCTCCTCTGAAATCTGAAGTTCTACGAAGATAGACCTTTAGACACACTACTGGACACAGAAAGACATCTTCCTTCAGAGGGCAGATTCTCCAGGGACCCCATCTCTTAGTGGGTAGCTCGTTCTTGGTGAGAAAGGCTGGATCAGGAAAGGGATTCAGTTCTACCACTTCTGTGAACTGAATGTGGCCCTCATTTCTTGATAGGGCTACTATTTCACTAACTCTAGCCCCTGAGGCTAAAGCGAACAGGAAAATAACCTTCTGGGTTAGATCCTTGAGAGAACAATCTTCTTTGTTCACAGATGAAGCATAATGTAGGACCTTGTCCAAAGACCATGAAATGAGCTTCGGAGGAGCTGCAGGCCTAAGTCTAGCGCATGCCTTCGAGATTTTGTTAAAGATTTCGTTCGCCAGGTCCACTTGAAAGGCGTATAGAAGAGGTCTAGTCAGGGCTGACTTGCACGTAGTTATCGTGTTGGCTGCCAGACCTTGTTTATGAAGGTGGGTAAAGGAGGACACAGAAGTCTATATTGAAATTTCTTTCAGTCCTTTTGTTTTAACAAAAGCAGCCCACTTTTTCAAAGACGATTCATATTGACTTTTAGTTGACTTACTTATATTCTTCTACAAAGTCTATACAGTGAGCCCTCGCTACTTCGCGGTTCGACCATCGCGAATTCACGGGCTTTTTTCATTAAATACGGCATCCGATTTCATCAGCAAACCACTATTTTTGGGGGGAAAATCATTTTATTCTAGAAAATTGCTACTCTTCAAATAGTTAATTGCACATTAAGAAAGCGTGTACTTTTGTTTTTAAATTTCGGGTGTGTTTTAAAAATCGAGTATTGTTGACTTCTTTTTGTTTTACTTTTGGCTGTGATCAGATCAGCTGACGTCTAGCTGCCGGTCTCAAGAATATGCGCGTACAAAGTAGTTTATACCATTTCTTAACTTATTCAAACCATCTATACAGTTGATATTACATAAGCACCAATGTGTTATAACCTATCATATCTTCTTTTTCATTACATTTAAAACAACTCACACACACACACACACACTCTCTCTCTCTCTCTCTCTCTCTCTCTCTCTCTCTCTCTCTCCGTAAGATATAAAACCTTAGTTCACATATGGCAACTTGAGTTTAAGAATGAAATTAACATGAATATTGTTAGTTGTGGCGATGAATTCCTCGCTTCAGGAGGTACAGGAAACAAAAACACGGCATTCGCTTACAACAGCTGATTCTCTCTCTCTCTCTCTCTCTCTCTCTCTCTCTCTCTCTCTCTCTCTCTCTCTCTCTCTCTCTCTCTCTCTCGTGTTATACAATAATTACAAATAGATGAAAAAACCAAAATCGGTTTTCCTAAAGTGTCAATTAAATACAAAACGAAAAAATTATACCGTGTATACATCCATTTCAATCATAGCTTAAAATACGGTATCCGATTTTGTCAGCAAACTACTATTTTTTTAGGAAACACCATTCTATTCCAGAAAACTTTTACTCTTTAAATAGTCAATTGCGCTATAATAAAACATGTACATGTACTTATGTTTTTAAATTTCGGGTGTGTTTTAAAAATCGAGTATTTTTGACTTCTTTTTGTTTTAATTTTGGCTGTGATCCCATCAGCTGATGTCTAGCTTCCGGTCTCAAGAATATGCGCGGTACGAATGCATTAACAAAGAATTGTTTACTGTACACCATTTCTTAACTTATTCAAACCATCTATACAGTTAATATTACATAAGCACCAATGTGTTATAACCTATCATATTTATTATTTAGTACATTTAAAACCATCTCTCTCTCTCTCTCTCTCTCTCTCTCTCTCACATCGAACGTAATAGCGGTAACTTAATTTTTCGATGACTTTAAAAATGGCCTAGTATTTTCTTCTTCTTTTACCTTTTTTGCATATGGTGAGGTGGGTACAAGTTGACTTATAACTGAAGTTAGGAAAAGTATTTTGGATATGGAAAGAACCATTATCTTTCGTAACAGTTTAAAATTATCGTAAATTATCATTCTGTCATTAGCGGCAGTTTGCTATTGTGGATTAAACGCATAAGGAAAAAAAAGGTTTCCAGCTTTACTACGAATTTAGGAATTTATATGGATACGATATGTAAAATATTTGTAATAACAATGTTTACTAAATGTGTTATATCATTAGTTATCACTTTGAGCATGTGTGTTTAATGCGTTCGTTTGTTTATGATCGAAGATGGAGCGTAAACAAACGGAAGGCTTCTGTTTCAGGCGGCGTCATAAAGAAAAACATTACTGTATATAAATGGCATTCATTTCATTTATTTGGAAGTTCTAAGAAAAATTAAGTAGAACATTGGTAATAACAAAGTCAACATATAATCAATACTTGGTAAGATTGCTGTCGATGCAAAAACTAACCTATACACAGATGTGTAAATGCGTCTGTTTCTTCGTTATGATCAGAGATAAACGTAAACAAAACATTGGTTGTTATTTTTTATCGTGCTTTTTGGCGTGTTTAGGAAACACATGATATAAAATCGCCTTTAATATTTGTGCCTGTTTTAGTTTAGGGTACTGTAGTACATGCATTAAGTGTTCTGTACATTAAAGGGTAGTTTGTTAACAGTAATACGTAAAGGGAAGGTTTTAAAAGTCTGAATATACAGTACATGTTAAATAAATACGTAAATATGGTGTCACTACTTCGCGGATTTTCACCTATCGCGGCCGGGTTTGGAACCTATCTACCGCGATAAACGAGGGTTCTCTGTACTGCTTTTTGAGATCCCAAATCTTTTCTTAACAGCTAAGGCAAGAAAATCATGAAATGAAGGTTTTGGGTTCTCTGTGATGAAGCGAAGACAGTCGACTTCTGAACCTGTTGAGATAGTGCTGGGTTCAGTACAAGGACCAGCCTCAGCCTCGGTTCCATCACTAGAGGGAATCAGTTACTCTTGGGCCACTTGGGGGCCACTAGAGCTGCTGTTCCCTGGAAGGATCTAAGCTTGTTGAGGACCTTCAGCAGGAGATTGGATGGAACGAACAGGAAATTCCGGGTTCATTCGTTCCAAACTAGGGACATGGCATTCGTTATCTCCTCTAGAGGGTCCTTGTATGGGGCTACATATCGAGGTAGTTTCTTGATGTCGCTCGTCGCGAAGAGGTCGATCTCCAGTTCCGGGACTTGTTCCAAGATGGAAGAGAATGAGTCTGCGTCTGGGGACCATTCCGACTATCGGCTTGAGCCTGAAAAGAGCATCCACTGTCATATTGCGGAACATTTGTAAGTGAACTGCTGATAGGTGCCATCTCTCTAGACAAAGGATGGCTAATATCACATGGATGACATGGGACGATCTCGAGCCTTGTCGGTTCAGACACCTCACTATCACTTCGTTATCCAAGATCAGCCTGATTTGGACTGATCTGCGAGGGGAGACTTTTCCCAATGTCAAGAGGACTACCATGGCTTCCAAATTTTGATGAGAAAGGCCTTGACCAGAGATGACCAAGTCCCTTGGACTTTCCTTTGATGGGAGTAAACTCCCCATTCTTCCGTCAAGGCATCCATGTGGATAGTCATCGACGGCAGAGGTGGTTGCAAGGGCATGGTCCTAATTAGGCTCTTGACCTTCGACCATGGGTTGAGAAGTGATCGTAGTAAGGCCGGTATCGGTCATTTTAGATCTCTTCGAGCGTTTGATGCGTATCTTCTCCAGACTCCTGACGCATCTTTCAGCTGTACTCTTAGCACTGGGTCTGTTACTGCTGCGAACTAGAGAGAGCCCAGTACTCTTTCCTGTTGGTGTCTAGAAATCCTGTTGGATTACAGTAATTTCTTGACAGACCCTGTAATCTCCCTCCTCATCCCTGAGGGAATGGAGAGACGATGTGACCTCAGGTTCCAATGGCTTTCCAACCATTGAAACACTTGAGCTGAAGAGAGTCGAGACTTCTTAAAAGTTGATTTTGCATCCCGGATGTTCCAGGAACTGGATCACTTCTTTGGATGCTTGCAGACAAGCCATTTCGGATGCTGCCTGCACCAGCCGGTCGTCCATGTACGCTGCTACCTGAACACCTTCTAGGCGTAGTTGTTGCACGACTGCGTCTGCAAGTTTCATGAAGATACTTGGGACTATGTTTAGTCCGAAGGGTATGACTCATAGAACATACTTTATCTTCTGAAACTTGAATCCTAGATAGGAGAAAAGGGGGCAACTGACTAGAAGGTGCCATTAGGCATCTGTCAGGTCTATCGAGACTGTAAACGTCCCTTTTTGTAACAGGGTCCTTATGTGCTGAAGAATTAACAACCTGAACTTGCTGTTTTTTATGAACTTGTTGAGTGGCGACAAGTCCAGAATGACTGAGTTTTTCCGAGTCCTTCTTGGGAACACAAAACAGCCTTCCCTGGAATTTGATGAACTTTGCTTTCCTTATAGCCTGTATGCTCAAGAGCTATAGGGTATATTCTTCTAATGCGGGGGGGGGGGGGGGGGGAGTGTTGGAAGAATTGAGGAAATGATGGTGGAGACTTGTTCCGTTTCCATCCTAGTCCAATCTTGATTAGGCCATGGGCCCAAGGATCGAAGGTCCAATGATCCTGAAATTGTTGGAGCCTCCCTCCTACCGGAAGAGTCTCCTTGCTTCGATTGATCGGAGGGTTTACCTCCTTGATGCTTTGAGGGATGTGTAGAGGAGCAACGTCTGGATCCTTTACCTTTCAACCGAGAGGTAGTGGTCTGCCTCTCAAACCTGGGGTTGAATGCTGGTAACTGGGCAACCAGCTGTTGAGGCACCACTTGGAAGGTGGTCTGTGTTTGGGCCACCACTTGGGGCACCGCAGTCATAGTAACTGTGGGATGTTGTTGAGCAGGCCGAGGGAGAAATCTAGACTTCTTCGTCTTCCTTTTAGGTTGGGGACCCGCATCCGGGGAAGACTTCCTTTTTGAAGAGATGCCCACTTCTGGAGAAGGTTCCTATTCTCCGTGATGGCTTTCTCGATTACCTCTTTGACTACTTCGTTCGGAAAGAGGTCTTTACCCCAGATGTTAAAAGATATCAGCTTCCTGGGTTCATGTTTCGCTGTTACAGCAGCGAACACGAACTCTCTACAGGAACTCCTAGCCTTCATGAAAGCACACAGGTCCTTTACTAGGGTGGCCATATGCATTTTGGCCAGAACCATGAGCATGTCTGGGGTACTTTGTTGGCCTGCACACCTCTCTATGCAGTTTAGTAGGGATAAAGATGCCACAAGACTCTCCTTCGATTCTTGTTCCTTGCACAAGAGAAAGTCAAAGTTTAGGGAGATTCTCGCTAAACTGTCGTCCAGCCATGTCTGCGTCCAGTTTCCCTACTGAGAAGGTTAGGTGGACTTCCTTCCATTCTTTCTCCTTCATGGGCAAGGCTAACGACAGAGGCCTGCACTCCTCTAGTGCAGGGCATGGTTTGCCTGCCTCCACTACCTTGGCAACAGATTTAAATGCCTTCAACGTAAAGGGGAAGGCTATTGAAGCAGGAGCAAGAAAGGTAGGGTGTTTCTTGCTCAAGGCAGACACTTTTGACACCGAATAGCCCGCTTTTCTCAGGCTACTTGACAAGAGAGCCTGTGACTTATCGTGGTCGAAAACTATGATCTCCTTCGGTTCCGTCTCCTCTTTTGGCATTGGTTCATGCTTCAGTCGAATGAAGCAATCAGGGTAAGCGTTAAAGCTTGGCCAAAACTGGATGTCATCTAAGGGGACAGCTCCCATCTTCTCTGAGATGTAGAGTTTGCCGTTCGAAATCGGCATAAACTTCGCATGCCTCCAGGGATTGGATTTGGAACAGGTTGGGAGGTCTTGGCCTCTGGGTTGCTTGTATGAACCTCGGGAGGCGTAAGTGGAGCTTCACGGAGCTCTCTCGAATTTCGCTTCCCTTGCTTCGCCTCGTTTGCGAATGTTCTCCGTTAAATCCATAAGATGGGCCAGCACCTGGCTCATGTTGTCCAATGGAGGGGTAGAAGGTGAAAACGTTGAGGGTAACGGCTCCGGTGCCGGCACAGACGGAAGGAACTCCGACTTGACATCATCATCTTCCAGAGGTAGAGAAGACTCCTCGGGATCATCCTTTAATAGATCCTTTTCAGTGTCCACAGACACTTCCGACATCCTTACCTCCTGGTGGATGTCCATACTTTGCAACGCCTCCCTGACATCCGTCTCGATGGCAATCTGGACACAGGGAGGTCCGAGTCGTGCTTGGGGCACAAACATTTCACTACCCGCATTCGGGAACAGCAAGCTACACATCCTATCGTTAGATAGGTATGGTCCCGGAGAGTTCTTCTGGAACCCTCTTACCCACTTGCGTAGCTTTTCATGTGCAGCGTTCCTCGACTCCGTTGACTTGGGGTTGTCGAAACCTTCGGTCACCAAGATCAGGCAGATATTGCAGACTTGGGGGTCCCAACATTGCAGGGATTCGGTAATGATGGTGCAGGGGGCATGAGACCTGCACGCTTTGTGACCGTAGAAGTTCCTACTCCTATGGTTGCAGAAGATAGCATCGTATTTCATCTGGGGTTCCTCCTATAAAGAAAGGTAAATAAAATGAGTATGAGATTGTTTTTCTCACATGATAAAAAGATATGCAAATATTAATATTTTAATCATTATAGCTTAGGATAGTAAACTAGAAAGAAATAGTCAAAGACATACTTGTGTATCCCTCCCAGCCAATTGATGTGACCTCCCCCAAATATTAAAGATATAGAGTTTCCTTTATCAGGGGAACTCAAAAGAGAAGGGTTCTAACCTCTAGGGATAGAAAAGTGTACACTGCCATTGACCCTTCTTAATTATTTAATATTGTAAGGTAAGTATTAACTGAGTTCCAATCAGAGTATTGAAGGAATTCTATTCTTTCAATGTAGGATTGGTCTTAGCAAAAGACTGTACAAGGGTACACAAGGTATGTTGGAAAATAACTACTGTATAATAAATACTGTAGTTTTCTGTTTGATGTATATAATATACTGCAAATATACCGGCTACTGTATAATCATAAACTGTAGTTATGAAGGCGTGTCGCCAGCATAGCTAGCACCTGGCAGCACAGTCCGCCTGGCATGTCACCGGCTGGACTAGAAATTAGAAAACACACATACTTGTGTATCCCTCCCAGCCAATTGCTGTGACCTCCCCATCCAATATTAAGACTAGAGTGTTTCCTGATCAGGGAAAACTCAAAAGAGAAGGGTTCTAACCACTAGGGATAGAAAAGTGTACTACCACTGACCCCTCTAAACTATTTAATATTGTAGGGTAAGTTATTAACTGATTTCTAATCAGAGTATTGAAGGAATTCTATTCTTTCAATATAGGATTGGTCTCAGCAAAAGACTGTGCAAGGATACACAAAATATGTTTGAAAATAACTACTGTCTAATATATACAATGGTTTTCTATCTGCAGTAGCCTATATACTATACTGCAAATATACTGGCTACTATTAATCATATACTGTAGTTCAGCCGGCAGGGCTAGTACCTGGCGGTACCGGCCCAGCTGACATGCTGCCGCAGGGTTAGTACCTGGCAGCACTAGCTGACAGAGACAGAAAAAGCATGAAGTGAAGGGCTGCCTTATTAAAATGTATGTTTACAATAAATAAGGGTGTAAGTATATAACCTTACTGCCTTCCTCCAGGATGAAGATTCAACTGGAAGGGGAGAATGCATCATTCAGGCTTCCATCCACCCACAAGATCCGTTGCCGGCATTGCCGGTTTCAGGAATGTGGATGGCAGTCCAAGGGAGGACAGAAGAACCTTCAGCAGCAGAAGAGTCTCCCACCGGCAGCCGTCAAAGCCGGCACAACCTTCCCTGAGCCTTGTGTCCTGAAGGGAAAGACTAAGTGACTAAAAGCTGCTTATGTAGGAGCCCGGCCGGCACCGCAACCAACCCGGTAAGCGGTGAGGTTGCAGGACAATGGCCACAGGATTGCGATGGCTAAGTCATCGCTAAAGGACAGAGGGGAAGGGAAAAGGGTCCTGTATCAAGTGTAGAAGAAGGCGGCAGGATTACCGCCACTTCCACACAAGAGTGGAATAATGTTTCACTATCGGTGCCATCCTAGACGGCAGAAGAATAACTATTCTTCAGCCTAGGGTCTGCCGAATCTATCAAGTGTAGAAGAAGGCAGCAGGATTGCCGCCGCCTCCACACACGAGAGAAACAATGTTTCAGTATCGGCGACATCCTAGGCGGCAGAAGAATACTATTCTTCAGACTAGGGCCTGCCGACACAGGACTAGTCTTCTAGACAGCAGGGGAGAAGGTGACGGTATCATACTACAACTTCAGGTGCGGCCTAGGGAGGCTTAGCCTTCTATGCTGGCAGGGGAGTGACTACTCACCCAGCTGCTCTGCCTCCGGCAGAAAGACTGAATACTCTGAGGTTCTGTCGAAAACCAAAACCGGGATCTCGCCGGCAGATGTGGGAGATAGAAAACCCCAGCCTAGTAAAGCCGGAGTGAACTACTCTACGGGAAGACCAGATAGGGTTGCCGCCTGCAGCGGCACTCAGAGGGAAGGAGACAAGTACCGAGTTATATAATTCTAAGAGATGTACTATCTCCCGCTGAATCAATAAAACGATACACGAGGGTAAACGGGGATAATGTCTGAAAGTATATTACGGCGCCTAGGCTAGGCTGCCTAGCGCGAGGCGAGATCTCGGTTACCTAAATCGCCGAAACTCTAACGAATACGATCGACAAAAGGAAGAGGAAATTATGCATAAAATATATATCTTTACTAGTATAATTTTGCCTAAATAGCTTTCATAATTTATTAATGCTATTACAACCGGGAAAGTCGTTCTGCTAACTAAATAACACATGCATAAAGAACGACAGTGCCCATGGTGCCTCCGGTGACAGGCCTAGCTCCTTAACACAAAAAAAATGTACTGTAATTTCACTGTGAAGCAGGAGCTAAAAATTATACACTGTAAAGAATAAATACTCAACTTTCCAGTGGCAAAAGAAGCTGGAGATTGCATATAAAATCCTCTCAAAAGCGATCAAAACGTTAGATCAACAGGGAACACCACCATGCGAAATCGCTACAAAAATACGAATGAGCGCCATCTTGAATACAGCGCCGTCTAGATACTCAATAGTAGTACGGGAAGAAGGGTAACCTTGATAACAGCTCCCCTTCTATGTTGCCGCTCTTCCCCCTCGAAACAAAAACGCCATTCGGGGTGAAGATTGTTATGTGTCGTACCAAGATATACAACCCCTGATATTATGTGATATCCTTAACAGAAATTTTAAGGATATTCGTGCCAGGAGTTAGAATTCTGGAGACCTAAAGGTTAATTCTCTGGGAATATCACTGTAGCCAAATACCCCTTAGAAAGATACCTATAGGAACCTTCCATCAGGACGACATGGCTTGAGCCCAAAAAGATCATTATACAGCCTTGACCAAATAACACCTTTCAATGGATTGAGGATACCGATTCTCTGCTGTAACTAAATTATTATATGTGGAATTCGCAAGAATTTTGGTAGACCTTTCCTCTTGAAATAGTTCTTGGCTGAATGTAGGCCATGTGAATTTCCTAGTCACTGCAAATCCTGTGGTGTTTTGCTAACAAGCACAGCATCAGCAGCATACTCTAGGTCTGCTAAATTCCTATCACCAATCTAGTCCAATCCTTCTCCGCCATATCAAATTGTTTTATGCATTACAAAATCAGTAAGAAAATATTCATAAAATGTGACCAAGACCATTACGGCATCTTAATGCAGCCTAATAAATCTACAGAAACTCCACTTTTTGAGTTTAGAATATGTCTACATTGTGTTACCACGCGTCTCTCAGTCCCTGTCTCGGTCTTTAGCTGAAAACTACCTGTACTTTGTAGAATGTCATTAAATGTGAATTATGAGTGTGCTAACTTTTACTCATGTAAAAAGTGAATAATACTAATATGAAATATATGACACGAAGAAATTTTGTATTAGTAATAGTTAAGAAAAATGGAATAAAAGAAGAAAAAGACATATCTCGTGTCAAAAACTAGCATAACTGGTAAAACGTTCTGATAACTTTTTGGGTGGAGCTTTTGGAAGTCAAAGGCAGAAAACTGATGATGGTTGAACAACGCTGTGTAGTACTTTGTGTGATTTGAATATGTATGCCAACATGGAATTACAGTCGGCCCTAGTTATCGTGGGTTCTTGCTTCGTGGCTACGGTTTTTTGCTCATAACAATGCAATACCTATCAAACAAAAGTTCTTATTATCGCGATAAAAGTCATGTTGTGCAAGATTTAAAAAAGCCCAGGCTCCTCTGGACTGGGAGTGCTTTGGGCCATTAGGCATCTCTCCACTCCGCTCTCTCTGTACAGTGTATATCTATTTAATGGGGTGAAATATTACGGCTATATTTGAAATAAACCGGATTTTTATTATGTTATACCTCCAAGGAGATATGACATTTGTTACTTTTCTTATTTTATTGCCATACAGACTATCCCAGTGCTGTTGCCATTTATTGAAAAGCAATTTCTTGATGTTAGGTAGGAAATCATTACTGGGAATGGGATACATTCTTGGTAGTAACTCGGATGCAGCATTCTTCGCCAGTAAATAGGCCTTCTCATTCCCAGACACACCTACATGAGCTGAAAAACAACAACATCGAACCATTATACCTCTCCTTCCAATAATAAAAAGCCATTCTAAAATCTTTAAAACTAGAGGGTTACTAGAATTTAAAACTTCTAAAGCTTGAAGGACAGTCCTTGCATCACTAAAAATTGTAAATTTACCCTCCTTTTCCAACGCTATTTTCTCAATAGGGGTTAGTATGCCATACAATTCAGAAGTGAATATGGAAGCTGTTGGAAGTGCACCTCTACAATTAAAACCATTACTATGTACTCCAAATCCAACGCCAGCATCAGATTTGGAGCCATCAGTATATATAAGTCAATCCCTATGTTCTGCAACATGTTCCATAAACAGAGACCTGGATTCTAAGTCAGTCATATTCTTCTTAACTCCAATAAAGTATTTACAAAAAGATACCTCAGGTAATTTCCATAGAGGCGTTGATGATACCTTAAATGGAAGCACATTAATTCTAATTATATCATGACTGTTTAATAATTGTTTCCCCGGAAAGCCGTAAGGGTGAGGAGATTTTGGGTGCAACTCAAACTATGTTGAGTGCCTTATAAGGATTGCAGTCTGAAAGGCTAAAGAATTAGGGAGTCTTTGCAATCTAAACCAATAGCAAATAGTAGAAGACATTCGGTAAAGGTCTAGGGGTAACTTTCCAGCATCAACTAGGAGACTTGGGATAGGCGAGATTCTAAATGCTCCAGAGGACAATCTAATACCACCATGATGTATTGAATCTAATATCTTTAACTGGCTTGGGGTGGCTGAGGAGTATATTTCACATCCTTAACTAATTTTGGAAAAATTCAAGGCCTTGTATAATTTAAAATAGTATTATAGTCTGCCCCCATGATGTATGGGACAATACTTTTAAAAGATTCAGAGCCTTGAGATATTAAGCTTTTAATGCTTTTAAGTGAGAAACCCATGTAAGCCTACAATCAAATATCAAACCTAAAAATTTAGCTTCACTTATACATGGGATCCATTGACCTTTAATGTAAATATCAGTGTCTGGATGTACTCCCAGGATACGACAAAAATGGACAATAGTAGTTTTACTTGTCGAGAACTTAAATCCATTCATATCAGCCCACTGGATAATTTTGTCAATTGAGAGATGTATACTCTCAACAATTGCCAGCAAATGATATGGAGAGATCATCCACGAATAATGTTCAGAGAACATCCCGGAGAATGACCAAGGATATCCCATTAATTGCTAGTGCAAACAGGGTTACACTCGGCACACTACCCTGAGGAACTCCTTCCGTTATTTACTCTCTGATAGTCCCCCCCCCCTCACTTAAAAAACAATATGTAAAAGAAATGACTGAATACATAGTGGTAGCACTCCTCTTAATCCAAATTCATGAATTGTTTTAAGTATACCATATCTCCATGTGGTATCATATGCCTTTTCAAGATAAAAAAAAAAAAAAGACTGTCACATGATGCTGTTTGGAAGCAAAGGCTTAACAAATAGAGGACTCATGTCGTATAAACACATCAGTCGTTGAGTGTTTTCTTCTGAATCCACATTGAATGGGTGATAGAATACCCTTCTTTTCAAGGTACCACATCAGTCTTACATTGACCATATTCTCCATAATTTTACATAAACAAGATGTCAATGCAATTGTCCTATAATTTGCTGTTAAAAACTTGTCCTTACCGGGTTTTAAAAAGGCTAAAATAATGGCTAGTTCCCAAACACTTGGATAATGATGATCATGCCATATTCTATTAATAATGCTTAAAAAAATAACTTTGTATTAAAATGTACATGTTTAATCATTGCATATGGAATTCCATCAGGTCCAGGGGCTGTATCGTTACAATTAGCAAGTGCGGAATCAAATTCTCTTTCAGTAAAAGGAGATTATAAGACTCTTCCCTTCATGTTGCAAAGTTTAAAATTTTCTTTTCTTCAATGCTCCTATACTGGTGACCAGGAGCTGCTTCACACTTGCATGATACATTTGAAAAATGATCAGCCAGGGCATTGCTAACATTTGCTTCAGTCACATACTGACCATTCACCTTCAACACTGGTGGTGGGTTTGGGGTAAATTAGCTAGCAATCTTTTTTATTTTCCTCCAAACAGAAATAGTTGTGTTCTAAAGTTAATGGAGGAAACAAAAGACACCGAAGACTGACGTCTAGCTTCTTTCATGGCATGACGGAACTGTGCTCTACACTTTTTGTATGATATTAAATTTTCCTCAGTACGGCGTCTACGCAATCTAGTCAAGAGATTTTCTGGTGGCTCTGTGCATGGCAGTTAATTATGAAGACCACCATGGGACTGATCGGAGTTTGAATAATCCTGTGGTTTTGAGAATCAAATTGACTCTTGCTGTATGGAGAGTTCCATTCAGTAGGTCTATGGCATCATCGATACTTTCAAACTGCTCTGCAGTCCCCTTGATTTCACTTAGCCCACTAAATTTAACCCAGTCTACCTTGTCAAAATATTATTGTGGCGATCTTTGTAAAGGCGGACCATTGTTGGTGTTTATAATGATTGGTACATGATCACTAGTATGCCAATCATCTCATGTCCTCCAGTTTAAATTAAGAAGGCAGTTAAGAGCTTACAATTGAAAGGTCAATGCATGACAAGGTACCTGTCTGAACGTGGAAGTGTATGGGCTCTCCTGTATTAAGGAGTACGACATCCTTGTTTTCCACAATTGATATAATATTGCCCCTGATGTTTGCTAGAACATCACCCCACAAAGGATGACTACTATTCAAATCTCCAAGTAAAAGAAAATGTTGAGGGAGCTCTTGAATCACCTCTATTAAATAATCATACTATATGTTATCATTTTGAAGGCAAGTACAGAGAGCAACTTATATATTTTCTGCCTATATCAGTCTGTACAATCACTGCCTGCAGAGTTGTACAAATAGATATGGGTATTTGGGGAACATCTCGACGAATGTATAAGAGACTTCCGTCATGGCTCCCTACTCCGTGATCATATGGTGTCCTATAGCTAATATATTCGAGAGGACAAGGAGTATTATGATCAAGCTTGCTCTCCTGTAGACATATAATTATGGGAGAATGTTCGTGAATTAAGAGTTCGTATTTGGCCCTTAAAACCTGACAATTCCATTGCAAAATGGAGGAAAAAACCATGCTTTATATTTTTTGAAGAACTTTTGGATGAAGTCTTCCCCATTAGCAATTTTGGTTTCAAGTGGAATATCCATTAAATCAGGCAACGAAATGGCCTGGGAAAGGTTAGTACTATCCTTTGTAATGGAGGATAAAGGTTGGATAGTGGCGGGCAATGTCTTTTTGTCGATACACGATTGATTGATTGAAAGTTTTCTGACATCGTGACATCTGAGGTCATTGATGCTGATAGCATTTATTATACGGTGATACCTCTACATACTATCTTAATTTGTTCCAGAAACTGCTTCGTATGTTAAAACGATCGTATGTTGGAGCAAATATTCCCATAAGAATACACGGTAATTTGTTTAATTCTTTCCTCAGCCTAAAAACCCATAACTCCTTAATTGATGGCTACACATAATTACACATAACATTAATACAATACAGTATAATAATTATCTAAAAAAAGAATAATAATAAAGAAATAATAAATAAAAAAGGGGTTTTTATGTAACACTTTACCTTAGCGACAGGCCAGCGAAGGTGTAGGGACTGCTACGCAGGAGAAGATGGAAGATCAGCAAGGAGGTAGGGACGGCGACTTTGTACGATAACGTGTACGATAACGTGTACGATAATTTACACTAACTTACACTACTTGAACTTTGACTTGACTTAGCTTATTTTTTTTTTTTTTCATTTTTATAATTTTATAATTTTATATTTTTTTTTACATTTTTTTTTCTTTTCTTATTTTCAATTTTCATCACTTTCACTCGATTCGGTCTTCCTTTTCTTTGCTTCACTTTCTTTCTTTTCATCATGATCACTAGACCGTTTTAGAGATTTTTTAAAGAAACTATCGAGTAAAAGTTGCTTGGTACAGCTTTTGAGTATTTTTCTAAAATGAGTTAAACAAACATCCTCGAACTGCGCAACTACACGGCAAACCTGAAGTTTCTGTGGGTGATGCTTGTCGATGAAATCAACAAAGTGTTGATGATATGCCAACATCTGTTTTATTTCCGCCGTACCTAAAATTTGGCCTACCTCCTCGGTCTCCTCCGACTCACTCAACTGCGCTTGGAACTCATCATGCTGCATGGCTTGCAGCTCCTTGAGTTCCTCGGTGGTGAGCTCTTCATGATGCTCATCGACGAGTTCGGTGATGTCGTCATCATCCACCTCCAGACCCATGGACTTGCCAAGGGATACGATCTCTTCGACGCCTTCCTCGGCGGCAAGCACAGGTTCATTCTCAGGGCCAAACCTTCGAAATCTCTGGGAACAACAGCATCAGGCCAAAGCTTCTTCCAAGCTGAATTGATGGTCCGACGAGTTACTCCCTCCCAAGCCTGATCTATGATCTTTAAGCAGTGCACGATATTAAAGTGGCTCCTCCAAAATTCACGCAAAGTTAAGTTGGTGCTTTGTGTGACATTAAAGCACTGCTTAACCCTTTTACCCCCAAAGGACGTACTGGTACGTTTCACAAAAGCCATCCCTTTACCCCCATGGACGTACCGGTACGTCCTTGCAAAAAAATGCTATAAAAATTTGTTTTTCATATTTTTTGATAAATTTGAGAAAATTCAGGCATTTTCCAAGAGAATGAGACCAACCTGACCTCTCTATGACAAAAATTAAGGCTGTTAGAGCAATTTAAAGAAAATATACTACAAAATGTGCTGGGAAAAAAATAACCCCCTGGGGGTTAAGGGTTGGAAATTTCCAAATACCCCGGGGGTAAAAGGGTTAAATAAGTGCTTGGTGTACAGCTTCTTAACCCTGGATAGGTACGCTACTCGGACACCCCTTTAAGGGTATACTCGGTCGCGCGCGACCCCGACTCCAAAAAAAATTCAGGAAAAATTTAGTTATGCATCAATCTGTATTGTTTGACTTGCTAAAAATACTTCAAAGAATGCTAAAAACTACTGAAAATATAAATGATACCCATCTACAAAATAACTATTTATTGGAAATATATTAAAAATTTAAGTATACAAAAAAAAGACGACGTAAATATTCACAAAAAATAGAAATATACATATACACATAAATCCCTTTAGGGACACTTTCTTAGATGGCAAAGCAACAGCGTGTAATTGCTGGAAATGAGTTGCACCCATAGACGTCAAGATCTGAAATGAGAAAAAAAGGGTAACTTTTTTTGGCCAAAATAATTTGTCCAAATTTCATGATTTTTTTGGGGTACCCAAATGAAATAGGAAGAGGCTAATTTTTTTTATAGAATAAACTCATATTATCCTAGAACAGAAATACATAATAAAATGTGCACTAAGATGTAATTTACTGTTATATCAGGGGCGAAATCTAAAGGTCATTTTTTGACGGCCTAGTTTCACAATGTAAATTTCTTATGAAAATCATTGTATCTCCTATAAAATATGATATTTATGCATTAAAATAAACCAAAATATCACAAATTCTATACAGAACAAGAATATATAGAGATATGCCAACTTACCTTTCGGGTATGTCAACAAAATGGCCGCAGACCGCAACAACTCTTACAGCCCAATCTACCACTTGAAAGGAAGAATGGGGTTGCAAGCTCCATATTATCATCAACATCTCTTTTTAACTCCATTAGAAGTGTGTTGATGACATCCATGCCGAGGGAATACTGCCTGCTGGCCATTATTAAAGATAAATTCAAAATAAATAGAAAAAAATCAGAAATTTGCAAAAAAAAAAAATTCAGAAATTAGCATTTTTGGGAAAATGGACCTCATGGCAATATATGGCATCTAAGCCAAAACCAATGTCATGCAAATGGTAGACACACCATCCACCCACACTTTCCAACTATAAAGAACCAAACAAGTATCAACACTGTTCAACAATTTATAATTATGTAATAACTTTGCTGTTTGATCACTTACCCCTATAAAGGTATTTCAGGGTCGAGGTCGACCCCTGGGGGGGGGGTAAAAAAACGGGGAAGGAGGGAAGTTAGACGAAAATCAGTCCTAAAGCAGACAATGGCATGTAGACTAGTCACCCCTTGCAGGTCGATCACTTCCATAATCGAGACAGCTGATGATTTATGGGGAAAAAAAAGGTTTTGAAAATGCTGTAGGGGTCGCGTACGACCCATCATACCTTTCCAGGGTTAAAATTAGAGATGACTTGCTGGTCCATGGGAGGGGGGGGGGGGTTTACATTGTCCAAACAAAGCAAGCACTTCAAAGGCAAATTCCTCTCATGAAGGTACTTCTTGACAGCAGGGCCGAAAGCTACATTTAACCATTCCAAAAAGATATGCCTAGCAACCCAAGCCTTAGAATTAGAACGCCATAGAACATGTAGCAAGTCTTTATTAATTCTATGTGCTTTAAATGCCCTACGGTTTTCGGAATGGTAAACTAATAAAGGCTTAATTTTGCAGTCCCCGCTGGCGTTGGCACAAAGCGCAAGAGTCAACCAATCCTTCATTGGCTTATGTCCAGGCATTTTCTTCTCTTCGGCGGTAATGTACTTTCAACTAGGCATCTTTTTCCAGAACAGACCGGTTTCATC
>NC_090726.1:106265567-106270567 GCF_036898095.1 Palaemon carinicauda | reverse complement strand
TCCCAAACAGATACCTGGCTAGGGTGTGCCTTTGTTTATAATTGCATCTGGAACCCATAAGTGTGTCCAGCACGATAATAGTTCTTGCTTTTTGTTACGCAAATCTTTTTTTTTTATCTTGTTATTGTGAGGCTGGAGTGTAAAGGGGTACTAATTTTTCCTTTAATTGCTCATTTGAATTTGATAAAAAAAAATGTTCAGGTAAACCTAAACAGTTGTGTTTTTTTATTAAATGTATTTCTAATAAGTCATTTATCATATTTTTTTCCTCCCACACTGTGTCCTGTTATAACAGTCTAACAAATTTTTCCCTTTCACCTAATATTCTGACACTAATTAAGCTTGAGGCCATCTTACCTAAAGAAGATAGAGCTATTCATGTATACTGATCATTTTCCCAGAAATGAATCTGCGGTCATGCTACCTATTATTCAGGAAGCTCAAGGCAGGATGAATAATATGGAAGGAAGGTTCTAGCAGGGTCCCCTTGCCCATGATAAAATCAAGGGGTGGTGCCCAGTGCCAAGTTCTCTTGACTTCTTATTCAGATTTTTGGTTTTCCACCATTTTACCTTTTATGTGTAGTGAACATTGGAGTGTGGTCGGCTTTCGGACACTAGGCAGCCTACGTGCTATATCTGGCCGCAGTCTGCAAACCACTACATCGTATCAACACATCAGTTGTTGAGTGCATTTTTCTGAATCCACACTGGATAAGAGATAAAATACATTCCTTTTCCAGGTACCACATGTCTTGCATTGACCATCTTCTCCATGATCTTACATGAGCAAAATGACAATGCAATTGGTTAATAGTTTGCTGCTAAAAACTTAACCTTACCCAGTTTTAAGAAAGATAAAATAATGGCTAGTTCCCAAACACTTGGATAACTATGATCCTGCCATATTCTATTAATAATACTTATAATAATTAACTTTGTATTAACTGGTACATGTTTAACCATTGCATATGGAATTCGATCGGGTCCAGGGGCTGTATCATTACAAGTGGAAAGGGCAGAATCAAATTCTCTTTCAGTAAAAGGAGAATTGTACGACACCTACCTTCCTGTTGCAAAATTCAAAACTCTTTTCTTCTATGTTCCTATGCTGGTGACCAGGGGCTGCTACACTCTTGCATGATACATTTGAGAAATGATTCACCGGGGCATTGCTAACCTCAGTTGCTCCAGTCACATAATGACCATTCACTTTCGACACTGGTGGTGGGTTGGGGGTGAATTTGTCAGGTATCTCTTTTACTTTCCTCCACACAGAAGATGGTGGTGTTATACTGTTAATGGCGGAAACAAAAGGCACTCATGACTGGGGCCTAGCTTCTTTTATGGCACGATGGAACTGTGCTCCACATTTCTTGTATATAATAAAATTCTCATCAGTACAGCGTCTGCGTAATCATGTTAAGAAATCTTCTTGTGGCTCAGTGCAGGGCAGTTAGTTCCGAAGACCACCATGGGACTGGTCGTCGTTTGAATAACCCCATTGTTTTGGTAATTGAATTGACCCCTGCTGTATGGAGAGTTCTATTCAGTAAGTCTATGGCCTCATCAATATTTTCAAACTGTTCTGCATCCACCTCAATCTGGCTTAGCTCACCAAAATTCAACCCAGTCCACCTTGTCAAGATTCCATCGTGACGATCTCTGTAAAGGTGGACATTGTTGGGGTTTATAATGATTTGTTCATAATCATTAGTATGCCAATCATCTAATGTCCTCTAATCAAAATCGAGAAGGCAATTAGAGCTTACGATTGATAGGTCAATACATGACAAGGTACCTGTCTGGACATGAAAGTGTGTGGGCTCTCTGCTCCCCTGTATAAAAGAGTCCCACATCTTAATTTTCCACAATTGATGATATATTTCCCTTAGTGTTTGCTAAAATATCACCACACAAAGGATGTCTACCATTCAAATCTCCAAGTAAAAGAAAAGGTTGAGGTAGTTGTTGAATCACCTCTACAGTACCAAGATATCATACAAGATATCACCATTAGGAGGTAAGTAGAGAGAAATTATATATTTTCTCCCTATATCAATCTGAACAACCACTGCCTGCAGAGGTGTATTTGGTGACATCTCGACGAATGTATATGAGACTGCCATGGCTCCCCACTTGGTGATCATATGGTGTCCTATAACCCTTTTACCCCCGGGGTATTTGGAAATTTCCAACCCTTAACCCCCAGGGGGTTATTTTTTTCCCAGCACATTTTGCAGTATATATTTTTTAAATTGCTCTAATAGCCTTAATTTTTGTCATAGAGAGGTCAGGTTGGTCTCATTCTCTTGGAAAATGCCTGAATTTTCTGAAAAAAAATATCAAAAAATATGAAAAACAAATTTATATAGCATTTTTTTTCAAGGACGTACCGGTACGTCCATGAGGGTAAAGGGGAGGCTTTTGTGAAACGTACCAGTACGTCCTTTGGGGGTAAAAGGGTTAACTAATATATTCGCGAGGACAAGGAGTATTATGATCAAGTTTGCTCTCCTGTAGACAAATAATTATGGGGGAATGCTAATGAATAAGCAGCTTAAATTCTTCATTACTGGCCCTTAAACCCAAAAATTTCATAGCAAAATGGAGGAAAAAACTATTGTTTATATTTTGTTTGACCCCTTGGATCAAGTCTTTCCATTATCAGTTTTTGATCTAACACTATTTCCAGGTGGTTTTATTAAAGAGGGTCTTGATAGATTGGGCTTAGCATTTATGATTTTCTTTTTGTCTTTTTGATATGATTGTTGAGGAGGTTGGTGGACCTCCACTTGAATTTCCGATTTATTTAAATTGACTTCCAGTTGATCAGAAACAACAACAGACAGAGCATCATATTTATTTGGTGTCATAATTTTGATATTTCTTATGGGAGGGGGTGAGAGAGATGGAGGTCTCTCTCTTTTTCAATTAATAGGTGGTGAGCTACCAGGTTTTTGCACCTTCCCCAATACAGGTGCACCTGGTAACTTGGTGTCGGGTGGAATCTCCAAATCAGGCAAAGACATGGCCTGAGAGAGGTTAGTAGTATTGTTGGTAATGTGGGACAAAGGGTGTACAGAAATGGGCTATGACCCAGTTTTAATATACCATGGCAGAGCCTCAGAAGGCAGTATGTTTACCTTGTCATGCAGTACTTTATTATTATAAGTTGTATTTTTCTTAGAATTACTGGCAGTGCTAGGAGGGATTGATGTTTCCTGTGGTAAATTTCCCTTTTATTATTAGGCCTTTGCATAGCTAGTTGATTTATTTGTGAATCTTTTTGCATGTCCCACACTTGTGTGTTCTAAACTTGATTTGTTTAGGGCAGCTTCCTCCAACTTATACAGTTCGCATCTCCTATCAGTTGATTTATGATTCAAATTGCAGTTTTAAACACCCAGCCTCAAGTGTACATTCTCCATGGAAAGATTTGGAGCAAATACCACAATTTTTTTCATTTTTGCAAACTTTGGATGAGTGTCCAAATTTAAAATAAAGCATTGCAGGGGCTTTTGCTTGAAAGGACGAACTTTAATCCTTTCATTTTCAATAACAACATGGACAGGTACATCAGCATCCTAGAAAGTATGATCATTGATGTTCCAGGAACCTTATTCACTTTCCATACATCTAGTGGACACATGGAAAGTATCTCCTCCTCTGTAAATTTGTACAGATCTTTATTAAAGACCACTCCCTTTCCATAACTAAAATTTAGATGAGGTTTCATTTCTAATGCAATTTCAACACTGCCTGTCTGAAAGTTAGATAATATTGCAGACTGCGTCAAGGATATGGCATAGAAACGAGATATACCTCCAGGTGCAATTGTTCCTATGTTTTTCTGAATCAACTTACATTTTGAAATAATTCCCTATTATCTCTTTAGGTTTAGCTACTAGCCACATTGAAGCTTCTATAATCACCGCAAGGTCTCCGATTCCCGTTGGGTTTCTTGACCATATGCAGGAGAGAGGCTCACGGGCTGGACGCCTATTTGCAGACTCCCATGCGCTCAATCTCCTGGAAGGCGCGCTTTGCATCCTGAGGCTTCTGCGGAGGGAGGCGTTGGAACCTGAAGTGGGTTGGGGCGCCGGTCGTAGAGATATGGTGGAATATCCCATCCCATGTTTGGCATGGACCCCCTCCAGTTGGCAGAGCTTGGGTTAGAAAACCTCCAGCAATTCCTGCAGCTGGAGGCCATATTCGTGGGGCATAACTGAACACACCCTGCGGAGGCTGGACCCACTGGAGAAATTGTGGGAGCGGTAGGTCCTCTGGTCCACTAGTCGTTTGCGACGCATGTCTACCAGCAGTCCGTGGTGAGCGAGGAAGTCGACGCCCAGGAGGGGCCCCTTGACGTCTGCGATCCGGATAGGTCACCTATAGTTCAGGTCCATGAAGGATATCTCCAGTGTCCTCGTCCCGTAACACATGATGAGGCCAATGTTCGCGCAACCAATGCGGCCCTGTCGTCTGATGGGATGCCATGGTCTTTCTTCCGGGGGCAGGATCGTTGACACTGTAGCACCGGTATCCACCAGGAACCTTTTTCCTGAGTTGATGTAGAAGCCCGTTGTCAGTGCGGTGGGGGCATTGGGCGGAGTACTTGGATCTTCTGCCGTGGATTGCGTTGACCCCTACATCGCCTGGCTCTGCCGGGTACTTATCTGTCTCTTCTGTGACGGCGTTGATGGAGGTGCTGGCATCGTATTTCGAAGCCTGGGCTGCCTAGTGGAGTTTGTCGGCCTTTGCGACCAACGATGACATTTCCAGGTACTCGGTACCTGCCAACTAGGCGCGGATGCTTCAGGGAAGGCGGCGAAGGAAGATCTTCCTTGATAGGCTATCTCCCTGGGTCGCCCATCGCTGTCAAGCTTGTTCAGCAGGAGGAGGTCCAACATTTCGTCCCAGGCTGCCGAGGGGCGTTGTCATTAGGTCAAGGGCACGCTGAGCCCTCAGGGGTACCAGGAGATCATAAACCTCCGTCAG
>NC_090726.1:106258067-106260567 GCF_036898095.1 Palaemon carinicauda | reverse complement strand
ATTAGTGCAGGATAAGAGCAATCGGCATAGATCTTTATGTTTTTACATACCTTAGATGAATGACAAAATTTGAAACAATTGAAGCACTGGAAGGCTTTCTGTTTATACGGGGGAACTGGTATTCTCTCATTTCTGATGTATATATGAGAGGGTACATCATGGTCCTCAAAAGTGGAAGTATTCATAGTAGTTCTGGGATTCTTGTGAACCTTCCATATTTCTTTTTGGCACTTATCTAAGATTTCATCCTCGCTAAAACCATATAGGTCCCTGTTAGAAATTACTCCCCTTCCATAGCTAAAATTCAAATTTGGTTTTATATCTACCATGAGATTTTCTTCAATTTCTATATTATTTGACGTAAAGGATTTTGTTCTAGATCTGGCAGGAATTAAGATGGATTTCTTGCCAAATCTAGAAATGTTTCCACGCTCTATGGAACCCACTTTCCTTTGTATTTTCTTAATAAATTTAAAGTAATTAAATTCTTTCATCTTAGATGTTGCAATTAGCCTCATTGGTGGGTTGGGCTTTCTTTCCAATATCGGATTTTCTTTGCTGATAGCAGACTCACTCTGACACCAGTAACTGGGGCAATATACATACAGGTTCCAGGAGCTGCATTGCATAGCACTCCTGGTAATCTCAAAATTATCCATTTTTATTTTGTAAATATAACAGCCTGATTTGAAAGCTTCCTTAAGATTACCAAGAGAGATCCATGATTCCCATTTCTCATTTTCTTTGAAATTCATCGTTATTCATGAATTTTACCATAGGTTTAAAAGTCATCCATAACACTTAATGGCAATTTCTTGGTAAATGCCATATGTGGATGACCCTTAATTTCCTTACATTTCCATCTAGTTTCTAGGCATTTGAAGAGCAGTCCCTATTAGTTCCTTGGTTGTCAACAGAAGTTTCCTTATCCATTTTTATTTTGGAAATATCACAGACTGCTTTGAAAGCTTCCTCAAGATTACTGAAGAAGATCCATGATTCCCATTTCTCATTATTTTCTTTGAAATTCATCCTTATTTCACGAATTTTACCATAAGGTTAAAAAGTCATCATCAATGCTTCATAATGGCAATTTATTCTTCACCCATCGGGTTACTGCACTGTAACTGTTCAGTGACCTCTTTCCTCTTGTTAAGAGTAGAAGAGACTCTTTAGCTATGGTCAGCAGCTCTTCTAGGAGGACATTCCAAAATCGAGCCATTGTTCTGTAGTCTTGTGTAGTGGCATAGCCTCCGTACCAAGGTCTTCAACTGTCTTGAAGACCATGGAAGCACCTTAATTCTTATTATATCAATACTGTTCAATAATAGTTTCACCCGAAAGCCATAAAGTTGAGGAGATTTTGGGTGCAACTCAAAGTATGTTGAGTGCCTTACAAGGCTTGCAGTCTGAAAGGCTAAAGAATTAGGGAGTCTTTGCAATCTAGACCAATACCAAATAATACAAGACATTCGGTAAAGGTCTAAAGGTAACTCTCCAGCATCAACAAGGAGACTTGGGATCAGTGAGGTTCTAATGGCTCCTATGGACAATCTAATACCAGCATGATGTATTGAATCTTATATCTTTGACTGGCTTGGGGTGGCTGAGGAGTATAATTCACATCCATAACTAATTTTGGAAAAAATCAAGGCCTTTGTGTAATTCTAAAATAGTATTGCAGTCAGCCCCCATGATGTATGGGACAAAACTTTTAAAATATTCAGAGCCCTTTAAATATTCAGAGCCCCAAGACATTTAGCTTTTAACACTTTTAAGTGAGAACCCCATGTAAGCCTACAATCAAATATCCTCTCTAAAAATTAAGCTTCACTTACACATGGTATCCGTTGACCTTTAATGTATATATCCAGGTCTGGATGTACTCCCCGGATACGACAGAAATGGACAAAAGTAGTTTTACTTGTCGAGAAATTATATCCATTCATATCGGCCCACTGGATAACTTTGTCAAGAGAGAGTTGTATTTTTCTCTCAACCATTGCCATTCTTACTCCAGGAAATGATATTGAGAGATCATCCACAAATGTTGAAAGAACATCCTGGGGAATGACTGAGGATATCCCATTAAATGCTAGTGCAAACAGGATCTAGTTTCTAAGCATTTGAAGAGCGGTCAGAGGTTTCCTTAATTAGACTAGCAGAGGTCTTCAACATTGCCAGAGGCAAGTCACCATATCCAAGGGATAAGGGATGGATATCAGCAGAATCCATAAGAAATGGCCATATTTGGTTTATATTTGTTTGATTCACCTGTTCGAGAATATTAAGGCATCAAACACGTTGGAAAGGAAATTTATACTCTCCATTATCGGCACGATAGGAGTATATTTCCCATTTGGTTATACCCTACCCTAAGAATATCATAAAAAAGACATAAAAGCACAGGTGTAAACTGAACCCACCTGTTAGAACCGATACCAAGCAAGTATGGAATCATCCCCCCCCCATATCTGTAATGATGGGCTTCCAACCAGAA
>NC_090726.1:106160567-106248067 GCF_036898095.1 Palaemon carinicauda | reverse complement strand
GGCTTCTTTAGCAGTAGCAACTGCCTTTTCATTACCAACAACTCCAACATGAACCAGGATCCAGCATAACTCAACACTTACGCAATAAGATAATTTATTTATAAATTCTTTAATTCTTAGGATCAAGTGGTTCCTATGAGTATAGTTTTTAAGGTCTACTATGGCACTTCGAGAATCTGAATAGATGACAAATTTAAAATTCTTTCTGTCTTCAATTGTTTAAATTATATTGATTGCTTGTAAAATGGCATGTAACTCTGATGTAAATACTGATGATTCTTTTGGCAACGATAATTGTTGTGTTCTATCTAAAAATAATGCAGCACATCCAGCACCTATTGAGGATTTAGAACCATCAGTATATATGGCATAGTGAGGACCTTTTCTCTGAATATGTTCTATGGTAATTTGCTTGTGTTGACTCGGAGTATGTGAATTTTTTTTGATAAATAAAAGAGATGAGAACAATTTCTTGTCCTTGTAATAATCCAACGTGGGAGAAATAAATATGGTTGGATAAGATTCACTTTAATGTTTGTTGATTGTAACAGTCTGTTTGCCCTAATTGGGAATGATGATTCATGGTTGTTTATAAATATCTCCCTCTCATTAAAAAGCTTTTTTGTTGGAGAATTAGTTGATAAAATTTTCAATGCACTCCGTATCGTTACAAAATCCCGATGCAAAGATAAAGGGGGTTCTCCAATTTCACATAAAACTGAGAGATTTGGGGATGATCTAAATGCTCTGCTACAAATTCTCAGGCCTCGAGTGTGTATTGGATCTAAAGATTTCAAAGTTTCTTCTGATCCTGATCCATATATTGGGCTACCATAATCAATTCTTGATAATACTAATGTTTTATACAGTAGAACCTCGCAGCAATGGACACTTGCTACGGACTTCTGATATACTGGACTATTCAGATAGCTAGAGTGGCATTCTGTAGGCAAAGGTCACTATAAGAAGTAAATAGTTCTTAGATCTATATATTTATTTACTGTATATTCATTTATATAAAAGAAATAAAATAAACTTCATATCTATTATTGGTATATCTTTATAATAAATGGGCTATTAGAAAATAATGGTATATGAAATAACTTTTTTCTATGCGAGCCCATCTCCGAAAATGTAAAGCCAATCAGCTGATCTAAAGCATCCAGTCTCAACTACAGTACATGCCAACATGAATCACAAGTACAGTGGTACCTCTACATACGAATTTAATCCGTTCCACAACCGACTTCGGATGTAGAAAATGTTCGGATGTCGAAACGAATTTTCCCATAAGAATACATTGAAATAGGATTAATCCGTGGTTGAGCCCAAAAACCTATGATAACTCCTTAATAAATTACTACACAATTTCCCATGAAAATAATGCACACTAAATTAGATAATAGACATGTTAAAAAGAAGAATTATCAAAAAATGATGGTAAATGTCTAGGAGAAGGCCGCTCCCGTTTTTCAAGTATTAACGATGAAAAACAGCAAAAAACAGCCAGATTATTGTTGCACAGTGCATAGAAACATGAGGAAATGAATAAAAAAGAAACTAAGACTTAACTCTTACACACAAAATGTAAGCATAAACCTACTACAGTGAACCGTCGCTACTTCGCGGTTCGACCATCGCGGATTCACCACTTCGCGGATTTTTTTCATAACCCATATACCTATTGGTAATAACAAAATCAACATACTGTACTGAATAATCAATATAATTGATGCAAAAACTAACCTATACACAGATGTGTACAGTAAATGCGTTTGTTTCTTCATTATGATCAGAGAAACGTAAACAAAACATTGGTTGCCATTTTTTATCGTGCTTTTTGGCGTGTTTAGGAAACGCACGATATAAAATCGCCTTCAATATTTGTGCCTGTTTTAGTTTGGGGTACTGTAGTACATGCATTAAGTGTTCTGTACATTAAAAGGTAGTTTGTTAACAGTACTACATACAAGAGAAGGTTTTAAAAGTCTGAATATACATGTTAAATAAATTGGTAAATATGGTGTCACTACTTCGCGGATTTTCACCTATCGCGGCCGGGTCTGGAACCTATCTACCGCGATAAACGAGGGTTCACTACTACAATTATGGGGGACCCCAGTGGGAAGCGGGGTTTTTGGGTGGAAGGAGGAGGAGAAAAGTGATTTTCGGGGCACTACCGAACCTAATACAACCAACTAACCTACCCTGGAGGGCCTGTACCCCTACCTAGGCCTACCGGGGGGGGGGGGGGGGGCTCCGCTTCCCCTGCAACCCCCCCTTAAGGCCACAGTGATTTTCAGGGCACCACCGAACCTAATACACCCACCTAACCTAGCCTAGGGGCCCTGTACCCCTACAAGGGGGGGGGGGGGCTCCGCCCCCCTGCGACCCCCCCTTAAGGACACTACTTAACACATCCATCAAACCAAATCCAAAGTGATGGTACTGCTGTATACATCGTTATACTATCACCATTATAATATACTCCATAAATTAATGAAGCTTACCTTAACCTGTTGGTTAATAAAGATGTGCTGCTGCTTTGAGGAAAACGTGAAGCCGTTGCGAGGGTTCCCCGACATGCAGGACAATTTTTATTTTGTAAAATTAAATTGTGTCTCTGGCACAAATCCACTAGTTTTTCAATATTCCCCGAATAAGTTACAACAAATTTATTGTAAGTTAGGAAACAGTCAGGACAAGAAGATGGAATTTCAACTTCTTGTGCAACATGAGATGACATGCTTGCTATGGCCTCCATGTCTAAGAACAAAATGAAATGCCTGGGTAAGATAATGTATTGTCGCGCTGTGATTGGCCAAACATGTATGACGTCATAGTGGATAGGCGCTGTGATTGGCCAAACGTGTAAGACTTCATAGTAGACTAGTTTGTCTGCAGATTATAGTGGTTACAGGGCTCATTTGAACAAAACCAAGACACAGTCAACAATAACAAGAGACTTAGAAAAAATCTGGGAGGAAGACAAGAGTAGCGTGAGTTTGATCGTCGATATTTCGACTATTATTGATTTTCACTAAATTATCTCACTCGTATACCACTATTTACATACATTCCTACACATTCTAGTAAAAATAAATTGAATATCACTGATATCTCCATGCGGCCCTCTCCTAGACATTAACCAAAATGATAGATAAGAAACGGGTTTCTGGCGTCACTTTACCTTAGAAACTCCAACGCAGGTGTTGTTGGTCTTGCTACGCAGAGAGGAGACGGACGGGCGGCGAGGAGGTAGAGAGGTTAACTACGATAAACGTACACTACTGTAACTTATTCGAACTTACACTAAGTGAACTTCAACATAACTTGGCTTATTTACTTTTTTTATTTTTATATTTTATACTTTTTTTTTCTTTTTGATGATTAATTTTAATCACTTTCACTCTCTCCACTTACAATTGATTGAATTTCTTTCGCTTCACTCTTCGCCGTTTTCTTTTAACCACTTCCATCCTCTTCATCACGAGTTTGCTTCGTAGTTTTTTTAAAGAAACTATTGATAGATAGTTGCTTGGTACAGCTTTTCAGAATGTTTCGAAAGTGAGTTAGGCAAATATCATCGAACTGCGCAACTACACGATAAACCTGCAATTTTTTTGGGTGGTATTTGTCGATGAAGTCGACCATGTCTTGATATTTTCCTAACACCTCTTTTACTTGCGCCGAACCTAACACATGTTCTACCTCCTCGATCCCTTCCTCGTCATCACTCATGTGCTCAGACATAGCATGGAGTTCCTTGAGCTCCTCTGTGGTAAGTTCGTCGTGATGTTCGGCGAGGAGTTCCGTGATGTTATCTGCGTCAACCTTCAGACCCATGAACTTGCCAAGGGAGACGATTTCCTCTACGTCTTCCGCTGCACCCACCACGGAATCAGGTTCGGGGTCAAAACCTTCGAAATCTCGGGGAAAAACTGCATCAGGCCACAGCTTCTTCCAGGCTGAATTGAGGGTCCGTCGAGTTAATCCCACCCAAGCCTGATCTATGATCTTCAAGCAGTGCACGATGTTGAAGTGGCTTTTCCAAAATTCACGCAAAGTTAAGTTTGTGCTTTGCGTGACATTAAAGCACTGCTTGAATAGGTGCTTGGTGTAGAGCTTCTTGAAATTCGAGATGACTTGCTGGTCCATGGGCTGGAGGATAGAGGTGGTATTCGGTGGAAGATACAGCACCTTTATGAACTTAAATTCATCGAAGATATTATCTTCAAGTCCGGGGGGGTGAGCGGGTGCATTGTCAAGGCATAGCAGGAACTTTAAAGGCAATTTCTGTTCATGAAGATACTTCTTCACAGAAGGGCCGAAAACTTGGTTAACCCATTGCACAAAGAACTGCCTAGTGACCCAGGCCTTCGAGTTGGATCGCCAGAAAACATGAAGCTGGTCCTTATCCACGTTATGTGCCTTAAAGGACCTAGGGTTCTCAGAATGGTAAACCAGTAAGGGCTTGACTTTAAAGTCCCCGCTAGCGTTGGCACATAAGGAAAGAGTCAACCGATCCTTCATTGGCTTATGCCCAGGCAATTTCTTCTCTTCGGCGGTGATGTTGATTCGACTGGGCATCTTCTTTCAAAACAGCCCGGTTTCATCACAATTAAACACTTGCTGCTCTACGTAGCCTTCTTCCAGCACAATCCTTTGAAAGTTCTTCACAAAGTCAGCTGCAGCCTTTGTGTCCGCACTAGCAGCCTCTCCGTGGCGAACAACTGAATGAATCTCGGACCATTTCTTAAATTTCTCAAACCAGCCACGAGATGCCTTGAAATCGTCTGAGGAAGGTTCGGTTGAACTCTCCCCAGCATCACCCCTAGAGCTCTCCTCCTTCAAGTCCGTGAAGATGGCGTGCGCCTTCTCGCAGATGATGGTTTCGGTGATGGTGTCGCCAACAATCTCTCTGTCCTTGATCCAGATTAGCAGAAATCGTTCCATCTCTTCTATGATAGGGCTACGGCGTTTTGAAATAATGGTGATCTCCTTAGAAGGTTTCACTGCTTTAATGGCTTCCTTTTGTTTCAGGATTGTCGAGATCGTCGACATATTACGGCCATACTGTTTAGCAAGTTCACTCACGCGGACGCCACGCTCATGTTTTTCAATAATTTCTTGCTTTACGTCTAAAGAAAGCATTTCCTTCTTCCTTTTCTCACCACTACCACTACCACTTGCAAAACTAAGCCTTTTAGGACCCATACTTTACGTAAATTACCGTAAAAGGATGCACGTAAAAAATCACGATTAAAACACAGTTAATAGCAGAACGCACAGGGCACAACCGCAAGAAGCCGACAAGAACAGAGGACTGACCCAAGCCACGCTAATTGAGGGTCCCTCCGAGGTCGAAGTGCTGCCTTCTATCGGCGGAAATAAAAAACACATCCGGCGCTATGAGTACCAACTACGCGTACGGGTATTGCTTACTTCGGGTGTCGAAAAAAAAAAATTCCGGTGTAGAGTAGGAACGTGTTCGAATTGTACTTCGCGTGTCGAAAATTTCGGACACAACCGGTACGACGAAAATTGCTTACTTCGTGTGTCGAAATAACATTCGGGTGTAGAGTCAAAAATTTGCTCGAATTTTACTTCGGATGTTGGAAAATTCGGATGTAGAGGTTCCACTGTAATGTTCCTAACAGTGTATATGCAAAGATGATATTACAAATGTTATTTCACTTATTGTAGCCTTGCAAATTCAAAATACAACGAAATAAATCTGTTTCCATATCATGAGTTCCCCGTATATAGGACGCCAAAAAGTTGAACACAATGAACGAATGAACAAACAAATTTATACATCCATTTGATAATTATTGACTAATAGCTTTTAGTAATCTGTTTGTAAACTATGGTAATTTATAACATACAGAATTGACATTTGTTCAATATTTATTATAGGATGCTTTGAATAAGTTTGGAAACTTCATTCAAGGCCCAGTTGATGCAAATAAACATTGTCAGCCGATTCATGTTACCGCTATCAAGGATAGGTACATAAATGGATAAATATTCCTAATATATTTTTTCAAAACTTATTCAAACTATCACATAATCAATAACAAAGGTTTCATACAGTTTACTAAAAACTATAAATATCGTTAGTTACCACTTGAATGAATAAATGTGTTTGTTCATTCGTTCATCATTTGTTTGTTTGTTTGTCTCTTTGTTTGTTCGTTCACTGAGATGAAATGTAAACAAACAAAATGGCTTCCTTTTGGGCATTGTATGTGGGGCAGATGTGATATAGAATCAGTTTTATTTTATTAATTTTGATATCTAAACATACATTAAATTGGAATTGTAATAACATCTTTACATAACCAAAACCAAAATTATATGCTTACAAAAAGGGGTTTTATGATGAAGCAGTCTTTTTTTTTTTTAACTTATAAAGTATGTACCGTATATACTTGTGTAACAGTGGATCTCGTGTATTGTGCAACCCCCCCAAATTTTCACCCATAAAATATTTTATCATATATCTTGTGTATCATGAGGGTTACTTTTTGAGAAACTAAATTACAACAGACTTACATTCTTACTCCATTTCTGTATTCCATCTTCTACTTCAATGTGTTGGAAAATTAAAAGACAAGGTTAAAAGTACCGTTAGTAACGTTATAATCACTGCATTAACGCATAGTCACAATAACAACTGAACAAAGAAACACTTGTTTTGTTATGAACATCGAATCAGATAGCAGCTGTTTTGTTTGCATATCGATATTGTAAGATAGTAAAAAAAGTAGATAAGACTGACATTTTTACATTGTACCCTCATTCACAAAGGAGAAAAGATGTAAATGAAGGTAATAAAACGAAAGTTCATAGCCGCTATTCTGTTTGGAATCGGGAAAAGCTGTGTCCGAAACTGCAGGAAACAAAAAAGAAATTTATTGGGAAGCCAAGAATTTGCAAATCGCGTAATTAAATGTACAGTAAATGCTGAATTTCGAAGATAAAGTTACAAAGTATCTGAAAACAAAGAATACAAGTTTTGTTATAACACGATATAAATGATTTGTTAAGCTTTATAATCTAGCACCTCAGCGCTAAAAATAATTATAAACTATCGTACATCGGCAACATAAATGAAATTCCGGTTAACTTCTACAAAGTATCTGAAAACAAAGAATACAGTTTTGTTATAACACGATATAAATGATTTGTTAAGCTTTATAATCTAGCACCTCAGCGCTAAAAATAATTATAAACTCGTACATCGGCAACATAAATGAAATTCCGGTTAACTTCTATATAAGATTTAACTCAACAGTAAATGAAATATGAGAGATGTATTTCAAATGAAACTATTGAAATTAGTATGCTTTTGGAAAATGACAGATCAAGTAAAGATAATTTCTTTTAAGAAATATGTAACATCCTTCGGTAGTCTGTCTTAATCAGCTGATTTGTAAAGTGTACAGTGTCGATTGACTTTCAAATGTAAACAATGGAAAAGATTATAATTTGCATGGTTTTGTTTATAAATACGTAGCCAAATTATGAATATTACATGCATTATTATTGGACAATGTTAAGTATAACATCAGTTGAATAATAATCTGGTTTATTTCAAATACTGTATATCTTTTTTCCCCGTAAATGGATATAGAGTTTGATCGACGACGTAGCTTAGCAGTGCATAATTATGCTAATTTGATATCTCGTGAATAATGCGACCCCCTTCAAATTAGCTTTAAAATTATTCTTCAACTCTAACGTTACGCGAGTTTATACGGTAAATTAAAATTATTTATTTTTTTATATTTTTCAATCAATAGGACAGTTTATGGTTGGGTATATGCAATATTCATAATTATTTTCTTATTCATTTACAAATAAAGTAGACTTGTATACATTATTTTATGATATTCTTTGACTTATATAAGGGATTTTGAGCAAAGTGAAAAATCTATTTTTGGGTGAGATAGCCACGTCGTCCTGATGGAAGGTTCCTTTAGGTAGCCTTTCCAAGGGATATTTGCTATAGTGATACTCCCAGAGAAATAAACCCAAGGTCTCCAGGATTCTAAATCCTGGCGCGAGTATCCATAAAAAAATTTAAGGACATTGCATAATATCAGGGGACGTATTTTTTAGATACGACACATAGCAATCTTCACCCCGAATAGATTTAACTCTTTGAAGGGGAAGAGTGGCGTAAGAAGAGGGTACCGATCTAGGTACCCGGTGAACCTCCTATCCGCACTACCACCGGCCGCCATTCCTTTGCTTGCGTTTAAGCAGGAATAACCGCAGATATAGTGAGTGGCGAAAGAAAGGGGTGCCGATCTAGGTACCCGTTGGACCTCCTATCCGCACTACTAGCGGCCGCCATTCCTTTACTTGTGTTTAAGCAGGAATAGCCACAGATATAGTTTTGGGTGGGGTCAGCAAAAAGGGTGGGTCCATCAGGACGACATGGCTATCTCACCCAAAAATATATTTTTCACTTTGCTCAAAATCCGTTTTTTGGGCTCGGCCATGTCGTCGTGATGGAAGCTTACCAGAGAATTAACTTGAAAGTACTATATCTGTTGGTTTGTAAAAGTGCCTTCTACCTTGAATGTGGTCCTTATCTAGTCTCTTAGACCTGTATATGACATTACCGTTATATATCATTTCCACTAAGCTTGAAACTAGCTTAGGGCTTCCTGCCCCCTGCAGTTAAAGTGTCGACTTCAACTATAAGGATTCAAAAATTTGTATCTCCAATAAGTCTCAGCAATTACCCTTCTCACCCCTCAGAAATCTGTACTCTGATATCTAGTTGGGCCCTTCTAGGGTTTAATTAAAACTCTAGTATGCTTTATTAGTCTGTAACTGAGATAGCAGCAATAAGACGCAAATACGTTTAGTATTTCTACCTTGCAACTAGATTATCAAATGTAGTTGCAATAGGGTATGAATCTGATCCAGCATTGAAAACACATCAAGGTCCATATTTTCTCATCGAAAAAATATGTAATTTCATCAAAATGCCACTCAATGGAGATGTGAAACCAAATCTGACTGACTTGTACAGATTTTGGGAATGCATGAACACCATGACGCAACGTTCATTCGGCACTGGTGTTATTGGTCAGATATGCACCTATATGGAACAGTGTTAACCATCATTGTGATTTGCAATCGAGGGTAAATGTACCCCTGCACCCGATGCACTGGAAAGTCCCAAAGCAGTTCACTGTTCATCGCAGCGCTAAACGACAGGTTTTATAACACTACCCGCCGCCACCACATGTTTATTGCATGTACTTGCTTCGTATAGTGTTTGTAAAAGACTCTGGATGATCTCCACTCAGTGTATGAGTGGAGTCTTCCAAAGCCCCTATGTTGGAAGAAGTTTAACGAAGAAGCAACTTTCCTTGGATCGTGACCTGCGGGTGTACTGTCAGGATCCGCTCTGCAAATAAGGTAGGTGAGCTTTGCTCTCAGTTGTCTTAGGGGTTGGTTTTGATCCTGAGGTTTTCGCCTCTGACGAGCTGTCCTCCCTTGAAGTCTGAGGTTCTCCGAAGAAAGACCTTGAGACACTCTACTGGGCATAGAGAGCTATCTTCCTTCAGTGGGCAGATTCTCCAAGGACCCCACCTCTTGGTGGGTAGCTCATTCTTGGCAAGTAAAGCAGGATCAGGAAAGAGGTTCAGTTCTCCTGTCTAGGAACTGAATATGGCCTTCATTTCTAGATAAGGCCACTACTTCACTAACTCTAGCCCCTGAGGCTATGACAAACAGGAAAAATAAATTTCTGTGTTAGATCCTGTAGAGTACGATTCTCATTGTTTAGATTTGCAGCATGGTGCGAGACTTGTCCAAAGACCACGTGATGGGCTTTGGAGGGGTTGCTGGCTTGAGTCTAGCGCATGCTTTAAGGATCTTATTAAAGATTTCACTAGAGAGGTCCACTCGAAAGGTGTACAGAAGTGGTTTAGCCAGGGCTGACTTACACGAGGTAATCGTAGTGGAAGCCAGGCCTTGTTCGAAAAGGAATATGAAGAAAACTAGACCGAAATCTATCGATATTTCTGTCGGTTCCTTTGATTTCACAAAGGACACCCATTTCTTCCATGATGATTCATATTGTCTCCTAGTCGAACTTGACATACTCTTCGATGAAGTCAACTTTATCCTTAAGAGATTCTAAACCTTTTGTTCGCCGCTAGGGCGAGAAAATTGTGAGATGTAGGTTGTTGGTTCTCAAGGATGAAGCGCAAGCAGTCGACTTCTGGACCAGATTGGATAAGGCTGGGTCTGGCAGAGGAAACAGCTTCAGTTTCAGTTCTAGAACTAGAGGGAACCAGTTGCTTTTGGGCCGCTTGGGGGTCGCTACTGCTGCTGTCCTTCTGAAGGATCTTAGCTTGTCGAGGACTCTTAGCAGGAGGATGGTTGGTGGAAACAGGTAAGTGTGGGTTCCACTTGTTCCGTTCGAGGGACATGATGTCCATCTCCTCTGCTTGAGGGTTGACCAATTCTTTTGCACTTTTCTCTCGTGAGAATGGCCACCTTATCCCTTCGAGGAGGAGTGTACCTCCACTGATGGTTGTGGTGGTTGCAGGGCAGGGATATTGTTCATGCTAGGCTCTTGGCTGTTGACCACGGCCTTAACGTGCACAATAAGGTCGGGGCTAGCCTTGGTTGATCTCTTCAAGCTTTTGATGCGTATCTTCACCAGACCCTTGACGCATCTTTTAGACGTGCCTTTAGCACTGGGTCTGTCACTGCGGCAAACTGGAGAGAGAGCGATACTCTTTCCTGTTGGAGTTCTGAAATCCTCTTGTGATGGATTAGTCTCTTCACAGATCCCTTTATCTCTCTTCCCTTCTTGAATAGAATGGAGAGATGGTGTGACTAAGTCCCATTGGATTCCTAGCCATTGGAACTTCTGAGCTGGAGGAAGGCGAGACTTCTTCCGATTGATGTTGAAGCCCAGGTGTTCCAGAGACCTTGTTGGCTGCCTGCAGACAAGTAGTCTTGGATGCTGCCCATACTGGTCAATCGTCTGGATATGCTAGTAATTGAACTCCTTCGGAGTTTGGCTGCTAGATGATTGTGTCTGTCGGCTTCGTGAACATCCTTGGGGCTGTATTCAGTCTGAAGGACATTACTCTGAAGACTGATTGATTGATTGATTGATTTAAAGTTTTCAGGCATCCGGACATCGAAGGTCATTGACGCCGGTATCATTTAGTCTATGTATAAAAAAAAAAAATAAGAGAATATTCAATTAAAACCATGAAAGTTGAATGTCATTATAAAAGTTAAACAGTTTTCAGAAGACCTGCTTCTGAAATCTAAAATTGCCACTTGCATAGTAGGACACATCTTGTCCAAGAATCTTGGCGAAGATGAACCTGCCACCCTCACCTCGAGCCTCAAACACATATCTATTCCTTAAGTTATTATAATTGGGGCATTCGGTCAACAAATGCCTCATTGTAAGAGGTACCAAACAGTCGTCACAATACGGTTGGTGTTGGCCCTTCGGCAGAAACTCGTGTCAACCGTGTGTGACCAATACAGAGACGACAAAGAGACGTCTCCCATTTTCGGGGTATCATGTCATACCTCCAAGGAGATATGACATTTGTTACTTCTTTCATTTTATTCCCATCTAGACTATCCCAGTGCTGTTGCCATTTATTGCAAAGCAATTTCTTGATGTTAGGTAGGAAGACATTATAGGGAATGGGATACCTTCTTGGGAGCAACTCGGATGCTGCATTCTTCGCCAATGAATCTGCCTTCTCATTCCCACACGCACCTACATGTGCTGGAACCCAACAAAATCAAACCATTATACCTCTCCTTCCAATAACAAGAAGCCATTCTAAAATCTTTAAAACTACAGTGTTACTAGAATTAAAAACTTCTAAAGCTTGAAGGACACTCCTTGCATCACTAAAAATGGTAAAATTACCCTCCTTTTCCAATGTTATTTTCTCAACAGCGGTTAGTATACCATACAGTTCGGCAGTAAATATTGAAACTGTTAGAGGAATTGCACCTCTACAATTAAAACCATTACTATGTACTCCAAATCCAAAGCCAGCATCAGATTGGAGCCATCAGTATATATAAAAGTCTATCCCCTATGTTTTTCAACATGTTCCATTAAAGGAGACCTGGATTCTAAGTCATTCATATTCTAATTAACTCCAATAAAATATTTACAAAAAGATATCTCTGGTAATTTCCATGGCGGTGTTGATGATACCTTGAAATAGAAGCACCTTAATTCTAATTATATCAAGACAGTTTAAAAATTGTTTCACCCGAAACCCGTAAGGTTGAGATTTTGGGTGAAACTCAATGTTGAGTGAATTACAAGGCTTGCAGTCTGAAAGGCTAAAGAATTAGGGAGTCGTTGCAATCTAAACCAATACCGAATAATAGCAGAAATTCGGTAAAGGTCTAGAGGTAACTCTCCAGCATCAACAAGGAGACCTGCGATAGGTGAGGTTCTAAACGCTCCTGTGGACGATCAAATACCAGCATGATGTATTGAATCTAATATCTTTAACCGGCTTGGGGTTGCTGAGGAGTATATTTCACATCCATAACTGCCTTTGGAAAAAAAATGAAGGCCTTGTACAATTTCAAAATAGTATTGCGGTCTGCCCCCCATGATGTATGGGGCAATACTTTTAAAAGATTCAGAGCCTCAAGACATTTAGCTTTTAACGCTTTTAAGTGAGAAACCCATGTTAAGCCTACAATCGAATATCAAACCTAAAAATTTAGCTTCACTTGCACATGGTATCCATTGACCTTTAATGTACAGTATATATCCGGGTCTGGAAGTACTCCCCGGATACGACAAAAATGGACAATATCACAAATTTTTAGGTAATTTGTATTTTTCCTAACATACTTACCTAGAACTACTTCTTAGGAGTTACAGGTAACTCTTCTCAACCGACCAGAATTTTGTGTAGTTTACCCTATTCCCATTTTCTATGGGTGACTTCAGGTGGAGTGATACGCGCCCTGAGGCGACCCGGGGTCAGAGAGCGTGCTCAATTAGGTCGTGCTCCTCAGTAAGTTTCGTAACCAAAAAGGGTTCTCCTCAACCCTGCAGGACCGTCGGGGAAGGATGGGCGGGCCATAACCCGAAAGTACTTCTAGGTAAGTATGTTAGGAAAAATACAAATTACTTAAAATTTGTGATTTGTTCCAACACAAGAGTACTTACCTAGAACTACTTTCTTAGGAGACTTAAACTTTAGGAGGAGGGAGTGTCCTGCAGGGACTAGGGTCTGACGGTTTAGGAGCACGATCGGGCGAAAAAGGGGGGCACCTCGAAGGGCAACTAGGTTCCCATGACCTCTACTAGAAACAATGAAAATAGGGGAAACTACCCAAAAAACTAACTTAGTGTCTAAGTGGCTTACCTCTGAACCATTACTTCTGAGACGGATTTCTTGTCAAACCGTATATCCTGGCCGCAAGGGCCTCTTGATTCATGCCCACGCTGGGGATTAAGGGTAAGGGAAAGGATGATAATGGGGAAAGGTAAGGGATGAACGTGTCTCATGGCCTACCACCCCCGGTTTCCCTGGGGCCATGACCTTTAAATCTTTTGCAGGGCTGATATGACAGGGCCCAGGTTGAACCCGTCCAAGGATTTCCTAAAGCTGTCCTTCAGGTAATGTTCCGTGAAAGTGGACAGTCTGGACCAAGTACCCGCTTTCAGAATTTGGCCCACGGCCATGTTCTTCTCAAACGCCAGGGTGGTGCCTAGACTCCTAATGTCATGAGGCCTTGGCCTACCTGGAAGAGGGATTCCCGAAACACCGTAAGCTCTCTTGATCACTTGTCGCAACCAAAAGGAGATTGAGTTCTTAGAGACTGGTTTCTTTACCTGACCGGTTGAGACGAATAGGCTCTTGACCTCCGGTCGGAGCCTTGAAGTCCTTTCAGGGTATTTTCTTACTGCTCTGACAGGGCATAAGAGTAAGTCTTTAGGGTTCTCCGACCTAGGGATCGCTGGGACCGAAAAGCCCTCGAACCGAGGATCCCAACAGGCTGGGTTCTGCGTTTTGGCCACAAAGTTAGGGACGAACGGAAAAGAGGCCTCCCGCCATCCTTTTGAGTGTGAAACCTCGTACAATAATCCGTGTACAATGAGCCCTCGCTACTTCGCGGTTCGACCATCGTGGATTCACCACTTCGCGGATTTTTTTCATAACCCATATATATAAACATATCGCGGATTTTCCGGAAATTTCGAAAATACCGCGATATATGAAGACCCCAAATACAATATTTCGTTACCTGTAATTCCATTAATACTGTAATTAGTAATATCTGCTCTTACTGATTGTTCACTGCATTACATATGACATATAATTCAGTACAGAAAGAAATAAAAAATGAAAAGAGAATGTGATCATACGATAATTCAGTATACAGTACGTAGTAAAATTAAATCGAACATGAAACGCAAATCAGATGCAGTCATACCGTATCAGAATGGTGTAAGGCTGCTGATGGCTACTACTGTACTACAAATGTAATGGATGTGCATCTTTTCCATGAATCTTTTGTATGTATACGTACGTAGTACTGCATCCAATAATATTCTTTGTTGCAAAAATCACATCTCGAATAAGCGTACGAGAGAGAGAGAGAGAGAGAGAGAGAGAGAGAGAGAGAGAGAGAGAGAGAGAGAGAGAGAGAGATCCAATAAAACACACAATAGGACAAGAAACAAAAACAGCGAAGAGAGAGAGAGAGAGAGAGAGAGAAAGAGAGAGAGAGAGAGAGAGAGAGAGAGAGAGAGAGAGAGAGAGAGAGAGAGAGAGAGAGAGAGAGAGAGAGAGAGAGAGAGAGAGAGAGAGAGAGACATATCCTACAACAAAACAAGCGTAAAATAGCGTACGTAAAACTGTACTGTATACTGTACGTAGGGTACCTTGTACTTTGAATTGGTAACTACTACGTAGCATATAAGACGGATTGTGATTGGTTCAAGCGCTGATAGATGACAAATCAGAACCCAAGTTTTGTAATCTAGCCTGTGATTGGTGTTTTGACCGCTTCTCCAACCTCCAGCATCTTTTCGCGGCCACTTTGTCTGCCGCAGTATCGCTGTGTAGATGTTGCTACGTTATTGTGAACTTTAATCTGTGCTGTGCGTGACTGTTTTAAGTTGAACTTTTTGTTGAACTTTCTGTTAAACCCTACTGTACAATGGCTCCCAAGCGTTCTGCTTCTACTAAGGCTGGTAGTGAGCCTAAACGCTACCAAAAGATGATGACGATTGCTGAGAAGGTGACGCTTCTCGATATGTTAAAGAAGGCAGAAGTTACGCGGCCGCAGCCCGCCATTTTGGAGTGAACGAATCCACCGTTCGCTATATCAAGAAGGACGAGGCGAACATTAGAAAGACGGCTGCGATCACCTTTAGCAGATCAGCGAAGCGAGTCGTTACCACGCCTAATAAAATGATCGTACGCATGGAAGGTGCTTTAGCAGTGTGGATTGCCGCCTGCCGGAAGAAGAACATAGCCTTGGATACGAACACCATCCGAACCAAGGCTTTGAGCTTGTATGAGAATTTTGCGGCAAAGGAACCTCAAGACGACGATGGCGACCATGCTGAAGATGATGATGATGTAGATGAACCTCAACCAGGGACATCCACTGATTCCCAGCCTCAGAAACAACGTTTTTCCGCCAGCAAAGGATGGTTCGCGAAGTTTCAGAAACGCTTCGGCCTGAAAAGCGTTTCCCTGCATGGCGAGGCTGCTTCCGCTGACACTGCCGCTGCTGAAACTTACGCGAACGAGACGTTCAAGAATATTATCGCTGAAGGTGGATACAAGCTGGAACAAGTGTTTAATATGGATGAGACCGGCTTGTTTTGGAAGAGAATGCCGTCGCGAACTTTCCTGTTCAAAGAAGAAGCCAAAGCCTCTGGCTTTAAAGCATTCAAGGATCGCAATACCCTCGTGATGTGTGGCAATGCTGCTGGATTTTTGCTAAAGCCGGGGCTTATTTACAAGTCGAAAAATCCTCGCGCTTTGAAAAATAAAAATAAGAATCTCCTTCCCGTGTACTGGATGCATAATCAAAAAGCATGGATTACGAAGATGCTGACCTCCAACTGGTTCCACCAGTGTTTTATCCCGCAAGTCAGCAAATATCTCGTAGAGAAGGGCTTGCCATTCAAGATCCTTCTCCTTATGGATAACGCTGGTGGACACGCAACTGACCTGTCGCATGACACGCAACTGACCTGTCGCATGAGGGCATTCAGGTTGAGTTCCTGCCACCCAACACCACGTCATTAATTCAACCGATGGACCAGGGGGTTATCAGGGCGTTCAAGGCCCTCTACACGAAGAATACCTTGGCGGACCTCGTTGCGTGTGTGGATGCTGCCCAAGAAGATGAAGATGAAAATTTCAATTTGAAGGCGTACTGGCGGAAGTACACAATAGACACGTGCCTGCAGAACATTCAGAAGGCACTGCAAGAAATGAAACCTGCAACCGTTAATGCGAGCTGGAAGAAGTTGTGGCCCCAGATTGTTTACGACGACGAGGGATTTACTCCGTCTGAAATTCAACACGCTGCAATACGCAAATCTGTGCAGTTGGCTGCGATAATTGGAGGTGACGGGTTTGGCGACATGACGACTGGAGACGTCGACGAGTTGTTGGACTGCCATTCCCAGCCGCTAACTGACGCAGACCTAGAAGACCTGACGAAATCGGCCAGTGAAGAAGACAGTGAAACGCAGGAAGAGACCCAAGAAAATGTCGAAGAAACGGGCTTAACATTAGAACAGCTTGCCAAGCTCTGCAACCTTGCGAAGGAGTTGAAAAAATTGTCGCAAGAGTGGGACGAGGATATGGTTCGTTCCATGCAATTCTGCAACAAAATCAATGAAGACACGACTCCCTACAGGATGCTCTTCGAGCGAAAAAAGAAGCAGCGGCAGCAACTTCCGATCACAATGTTCTTCCAGCCTCGCAAAAAAGAGCCAGTTCCTCCTGTTAGTACGCCTTCGGAAGAAATTGAAGAAGTTTCCCAAGAAGAAGTTGAAGAGGTGTCCCAGGAAAAGACACCTCCGTCTGAAGAGACGTAAAATACTATCATTAACTGCACAGTAGAAGACATCATCAGCTTCATCATCATCATTTCTACTGTGCAGCAAATTCATCGCCATCATCATTCAAGTTTTTCTTCAACTTCTTTCGTGGTGAGTACAGTAACAATCTTTATTTTTTACTTTAATATTCTAACATTTTAAAATTTGTGCCTGTTTTAGTTTAGTATGCATTAAGTTAAAGGGAAGGTTTTAAAAGTCTGAATATACATGTTATAACCTATCATATTTTTTTGTTTAAAATTTACATTTACTGTACGTACGTAAAACAACACACACACACACACACACTCTCTCTCTCTCTCTCTCTCTCTCTCTCGATCTCGATCTCGATCTCTCTCGATCTCGATCTCTCTCGATCTCGATCTCTCTCGATCTCTCTCTCTCTCTCGATCTCTCTCTCGATCTCTCTCTCGATCTTCTCTCTCTCTCTCTCTCGATCTCTCTCTCTCTCTCGATCTCTCTCTCTTCTCTCTCGATCTCTCTCTCTCGATCTCTCTCTCTCTCTCGATCTCTCTCTCTCTCTCGATCTCTCTCTCTCTCTCGATCTCTCTCTCTCTCTCGATCTCTCTCTCTCTCTCGATCTCTCTCTCTCTCTCGATCTCTCTCTCTCTCTCGATCTCTCTCTCTCTCTCGATCTCTCTCTCTCTCTCGATCTCTCTCTCTCTCTCGATCTCTCTCTCTCTCTCGATCTCTCTCTCTCTCTCTCGATCTCTCTCTCTCTCTCTCGATCTCTCTCTCTCTCTCGATCTCTCTCTCTCTCTCGATCTCTCTCTCTCTCTCTCTCTCTCTCTCGATCTCGATCTCTCTCTCTCTCTCTCTCTCTCTCTCTCTCTCGCTCTCTCTCTCGCTCTCTCTTCTCTCTCTCTCTCTCTCTCTCTCTCTCTTGAATTGTTTTCCTGCTTTGCTACGTATGTACTGTATGATTTTATATAGATACGGTAAATAATATTTGTAATAACACATTTTCTAAAAGCTTTTACTGTAATATCATTATTTATCACTTTCATCATGCGCGTTAAATGCCTTCGTTTGTTTACTGAGTGTGGTTGTTTACTGAGCGTACTTTATGACGCCGTTGTTTCAAGCAGCGTCATAAAGAAAAACATTTCATTTGGAAGTCCTAAGAAAAATTAAGTAAAACATTGGTAAATAACAAAATCAACATACTGTACTGAATAATCAATATAATCGATGCAAAAACTAACCTATACACAGATGAGTAAATGCGTTTGTTTCTTCATTATGATCAGAGATAAACGTAAACAAAACATTGGTTGCCATTTTTTATCGTGCTTTTTGGCGTGTTTAGGAAACGCATGATATAAAATCGCCTTTAATATTTGTGCCTGTTTTAGTTTAGAGTACTGTAGTACATGCATTAAGTGTTCTGTACAGTAAAGGGTAGTTTGTTAACAGTACTACGTACAAGGGAAGGTTTTAAAAGTCTGAATATACATGTTAAATAAATAGGTAAATATGGTGTCACTACTTAGCGGATTTTCACCTATCGCGGTCGGGTCTGGAACCTATCTACCGCGATAAACGAGGGCTCACTGTAACTCACTAACCCTCTTCGCCGAAGCCAGGCCTATGAGGAAGACCGTTTTGAGGGTGAGTTCCTTATCCAGGATGTCCTTGAGGGGCTCAAAGGGAGGTTTTGACAGGACTTTGAGTACTATGACTAGGTCCCACTGCGGTACCCTCACCTCCTGTGGGGGGCACGACTGCTCAAAACTACTGATGAGCATCGAGATGTGCCGGGAGGATCCCAAGTCAATGCCCTTCAGGAGGAAGACTTGACCTGACGCTGCCCTCACTCCTTTTATTGCTGGAATGGAAGAGCACAAATCGTCCCTGAGATACACCAGGATCGAGGCCCTCAAGGGCTTGATATTACGGGAAGCGCACCATTTCGAGAAGACTGCCCATTTCGCTTGGTAAACAGCGATAGAGGACCGCCTTAAGTAACCCGACATCCTCGTCGCGGTCCTCGATGAGAATCCATCCTTCTTCAGAAGCCGCTCGATAACCTCCACGCGTGAAGGCGGAGGGACCGAGGGTTTTCGTGAAACCTTTGGAAGTGGGGTTAACGAAGAAGGTCTGGCCTGTCCGGGAGCGGCCAAGGAGGAAGAAGGGCCAGTTCTTTTAGGTCTGCGAACCACTCCCTCTCCGGCCACCAATGCGCGACCAAAGTCGTCTGAAGGCTGGCTGTTGTCCGTACTCTGTTGAGGACTTGACGTATCATTCCGAAGGGGGGAAAGGCGTACACATCAAGGCCGTCCCAAGGGTGCTGGAAGGCGTCCTCGAACGCCGCTGACGGATCTGGGACTGGAGAACAGAACACGGGGAGTTGGGCGTTCAGACGTGTGGCGAATAGGTCTACTACTGGGGAACCCCACTTCAGTATGACTGACTGAGCTGTGCTTGGGTGTAGAGTCCACTCTGACCCTATTACTTGGCCTACTCTGCTGAGGCCGTCCGCCAGGACATTCCTCTTTCCCGGGATGAACCTTGCTGTGAACTCGATCCCTTCTTCTGCTGCCCATTCCAGAAGTTCTGTCGACAACGAGCATAGTTCTTTCGACTTTAGACCCCCTTTCTTCTTTACGTAGGCTACTACTGTGGCGTTGTCGCACATCAACGCTACCGTGTTCCCCCGTAGGAGATGAACGAATTCTCGACTCGCCCTCAGCACAGCCATCATCTCTAGCACGTTTATGTGGTGCTTTGCTTCTTCGCTCGACCATTTTCCCTTTGTCGATTGGTCGAGTAGGTGAGCGCCCCAACCTTCCTTCGACGCATCCGTAAACAATAGGACTTCCGGAGGGTCGGGGGCGAAGGGCATCCCCAGCTCGGTGTTCCTCCTGTCGTACCACCATTGCAAGACTACCTTCGTTTCTGGGGAGACCGGAACCAGTTTGTGGGGATTTCTCCCCTGGGTCCAATGTTCCTTCAGGTTCCACTGCACCGCTCGAAGTTTGAGTCTCCCTTGTGGCACTAACTTTTCCAAGGACACTAGGTGGCCCTCTTGGGAAGGTCCAACAAAAAGGGTTGCAAAACTCGCTCTAGGTTCTCTAACCTCTCCAACGAAGGGAAGGCTCTCACTAGCCGGGTGTTCATGACCATCCCCAAGTAGGTCATCCTGGTGGAGGGGATCAGCTGGGACTTCTCTACTTTGACCGTGATACCCGACTCCTCGCAGAGACGAAGTAACTTCTCGCCTTGTTCCTTCAATTCTTCCTTTGAGGCTGAAAGCAACCAATCGTCCAGGTACCGGATCAGACGGATGACCTGCTCGTGAGCCCATACAGAGACTGTCGTGAAGACTCTTGTAAACACTTAAGGAGCCGTCGACAGCCCGAAGCAAAGGGTCTTGAATTGTAACACTCGGGAATCCCAATTTATCCTGAGGAACTTACTGCTGGTGGGATGGACGGGGATTTGGAAGTAGGCATCCTTGAGGTCCAGGGATATCATTAAGTAGGCCATGGGGCATAAGCTGTATCTTGTCACTTCGTGGCCACTTTCATGGGGCAACTTCATTACATTTTTTTATCATAGAGAAAGTCATTCTCAGGCATTATGCAACAAGTTCCCACAAATATAGTTGCTCCTAAAATTTTAATTAGCCATTTTAATCATACAAATAATTTGTAGTTAAGTTGGTGGCTAATAGGTGGCCATACTATAGTTTTGTAGTTCCTATTTTTGACAGTAGATGGCTAACAGCAAATTAACCAATCAAATCGCTTAGATTTCCAACATGGCAGCCCCCAGGACTTACTGTATTCACTGTGTGTTGGAGGAAGAAAGTGATGTTTTACCCATTTCTGGATAATGTATGTCAAAAATCAAGGAGTGTAATAGAAAGTGGAAACATTTAGATGGTATTCAACGTGAGGTAGCAGAGAAACTGTCTGAAACTTTTGAAAAAACTTTAGATTTAGACCAGCTTGGGTACCATGCAGAATGTTACCGAAGGTTTACAGACAGACAAAGGATCGAAAGGGCCTTTGTCCGCTGTTCTAAACGTAAAGGCACTAATCCAGATGATCTTCTTGGAACACCACCTCGAAAAAGTGCCCGGCTAAGCCTAATTAGTGGGTCATCATCGCAAACATGCTCTGCAGATCATCAGCAGCCAACTCTGCCATCCACTAGTCAAGCTAGTCGAAGAAACCCTATGTGCTTCCTGAGCAGTGTATCATTTGTAAAAGGGAGCAGTATATAAAAGACCCTCACACTCGTACTGAATAAAAAGGAACGGTTGTCCAATTGTGAATAGGAATCAGGTAAAGTTCCTTTTAGTACTGTTTATATTTTTTATCACAGGAACCATGATACTACCTAGTAGACTACACATACACTGATGTAAATGCTAATGGTAAATATCGAGGGTAATACGTGTAAATTCCAGTGGTAAATGCAGGCCTGTTTGTTTTGGCTGCAATATTGTACAGCATCAGTAACCGAGTGACATTGGGCATATTGCTATAATTAGTCGATTTGATTACCTGTATGACATTTTGACATCATCTGGTTAACTTAACCAATCATGGAATATTTTTACATGTATAATTTTATTATGGTGAAAATTTTACTACAATTTGGCTAGGATGTCGTATGTGAGACTGGAGCAGTGTGTAGTACCTTTCATATGATGGAACTGTGCAACACTTTCTGAAGGAGAAAATGTGGCCATATTCCATGAGTGGCCATATTACCTCACCTTGCCGTACATTTTTCTTAATCAAACAATATCTATTTCAGGTGGGCTACTTTTACGAGCTGCCAAAGCCTTAAATGATGAGTCCATACTCAAAGAACTGGCTGGCCGAGAGCAGGCTTGTGTTGCCGTGGAAGTGCGTTACCATCGGTCATGCTACAAGAGATGTTGCGTTCATGACAAGTCACTCTTCACCTGAGACTCAAGCCTTCCATGAATTCTGTAGAACTGAGGTAAAAGATTGCATCATAAAGAAACAGGAGGTGTTACGAATGACAAAACTAAAAGAACTCTATGTGAAGACTTTGACAAACTTTGAAAACACTGATCGCTCTATTGAGATAAAAACTGCTTTCTTGAAAAACAAGTTACTTAGAAAGTATTCTTCACTTCAGTTTATAAGGCCTTCAAAGCGCAATGCCTCTGAGATAGTTTGTGCTGAAGAAAATAAGTGTGTTCTTGTAGATAACATGGGTTCTTCTACCTCAGCATCATCTGAGGAAGATCCGGATGATGGACTGGAAAGTAATGAAAGTAATCATTTTGATATAAATCACTCTATGCTTTACATGTATGGTTTGGTTTTGAAAAATGTCATTGCTGACATTCCTGGTCTGAATGATGTTTGGCCACCTACTGCAAGCGATATTAAAAGTCATAGTACTGAAACATTAATTCCTCCAAAATTGTTCAATTTCCTTGCTTGGGCTACTGGAGTTTCAGATGAGGTTGTGTTGGGAAAGTATTTGGCAACTACTGATGATAACAAACGAAAGCTTCTCTCTATTGCGCAAGACCTTGTGAACTTAGCATCAAAGGGGAAAAGGCCAATGCCAAAGCATGTTGCTCTTGGGATGACTATGCGGCATATGACTGGGTCATCAAATATTATTGGTATTCTCAATGGTTTGCACCATTCATCGAGCCATACTACAGTGCTCGAACATGTCGGGCTGAGTGTGTGAATATAGAGGACATACCTCCAGGGTCTGCTTTGGTGATTGATGGAATGGCATTTATTCAGCAGGCACAAAACATTCCAGCTACATTTGGGATGTTTGCAGACAAGCTTTTGGTTGACCTTATCAGGTTAGGTAACCAGTATGGCTGCCAAAGGGTCGACTTTGTGTGTGATCGCTATCCAACACACAGTATAAAAAACTGTGAGCGAGGTCGCAGAGCAGCCAGTGGGGCTCAATTGGTGAAAATCACTAGGCCTGACCAAAAGACCCCAAAACAGTTTAAGAAGTTCTTGGCTGAGGGGTCGAATAAAGAAAACCTCATGGAGTTTCTTTATGAAACATAGGTGAAATGTAAGCCCCAGGTTTTTGGACCTATTGCATTGGTTGTCTCACATGGAGAAAAGTGCCACTCTATAGCTGCAGTTAATGGTAAAATTATGATCATTGAAGTGTCTGACCTCTTCTGTGACCATGAAGAGGCTGACACGAGATTACTGTTACATGCAAGTCATGCTGCTAGAAACATCTCAACAGTTATAATAAGTAGTCCAGATACCGATGTTTTTATGATATCCCTAGCACTAGCTCAGGAAATCCCTGCTGATTTGCTATTTCAAACTGGTGCTGGGGACAAGCGACGAATTATCTGCAATTCCAAACTGGCTGAGAAACTTGGGGCAGAAAATGTCGAGCTCTTCTTGGTATGCATGTTTTTACTGGGTGCGACTCGGTTAGTGCATTCAAAGGGAAAGGAAAGGTGAAACCCCTTGACATATTCAACAAAACTGTTAAATATGTCAATATGTTTGCAGAGTTGGGAACAGAATGGGAAGCATCAGCTTCCATCTTGCACATGTTTGAGAAATTTGTCTGCACACTGTATGGTCAGAAAGAATGCTCGGAAGTAAATGTTGCAAGATACAACATGTTCCGGCTGACATGCAAATCAGACTCTCGGATGCTGCCTCCAAACCAAGATTGTCCGCTGCATCATGTAAAAAGGGCAAACTATCAGGCAGCAATTCACTGTAGGTCCCTTCAGCCAATCATGCATGCTCCATCTCCCAATGGTCATGGCTGGAAGATTACTGGTGACACCCTTGTCTTTGAATGGATGGCTGATGACCCGGCTCCCTCTAGTGTACTAAAAACTGTGAACTGCAAGTGCCAGAAAGGTGGGTGCAAGGGTGCTTGCTCATGCAGCAAAATTAATCTTCCTTGTACTGACTTATGCAGGTGTCAGGTTGAGAACTGCACTAATAGGATCCCTGAGACAGAAAGTGTATCTGACCCTGACGTCTCTGACTCTGACTCTGACTTCTCTGACTCTGATGTGGCTGATGATGAATACTAGTGAATGGTGGAGCGCTGCTTTGCAGTACAGTTCCATCTCGTGAGAAAAATTTGCAGCAATAGGCCCTACTTAATTTCTAATTCATGATTATTTTCTATGGTGGGAAAAAAACTACTTTATCTCCAAAGGATTCTTGTCAATTTTGCTAGGTTTATGAGGGTAAATTTGACTCTGGTTCTATTTTCGGTGTCCTTTTTATGTTGTTGGTTCTATTTTTGGTGTCATTTTGTAGTTGTGATCTCTTAAAGTCTGTAAAAGTTGAATTTGATTTTGGTTGCACACTTAAAGCAAAGGATAATGGACATTTATGATAACCTGGAAGTCAAGTTAACAGTGTAGTTCATAATACCACCACCAGGGTGCTGTTGTTTACATTTCTATTGCATAATGTTAATCACATGTTATGATACATATGTACAACACTGTACTCATTCTTAAGAACTGTAAATAAAATGTTTTCTACTGAATATAAATCATCTTTGTGTTTTTGGTCATTTTCACTTCTGATGACTAATTGGTTACATAATGGCCTATAACTAATTAAGGAGCAACTATTTTTGCGGGAACTTTGCATATTCTGATTGTTCTGACCCCCATGGTTCAAAATCAAGTGGAATCAACTTGCCCCCAGAAAGTGGCCACGAACTCAAAAACTAAGCCCCCTACAGCTTATGCCCCATGGCCTAAAGTCCCCTTCCCTCAAGGCAGCCAACACTGTCTTGGCAGCGTCCATCTTGAACTCGGTCTTCGCCACAAACTTGTTGAGGGCCGACAGGTCTATTACTGGCCTCCATCCCCCTATCGGCTTTTCCACTAGGAAGAGCCTGCTGTAGAACACCGGGCCGGGCTCTTCGACTAGTTCCAACACCATTTTGGAGATCATGGACGACACTTGTTCCTCTAGAGCTGCCCGTTTCAAGGGGTCCTTGGGAATCAGCCACTTCGCCTGAAGGGCTGGAATAAGCGGGGGAGGTTCCGCTAAGAAGGGCAGTCTGTAACCTTCCCTCAGGATTGTCACCGTCCAGGGATTCGCACTGTAATCCCGCCATGCTTGCCAAGAGTGTCTGAGGCATCCCCCCACCTGAGGCTCCTGTAGGGGTAGGGGGCCTCGCCTCCTATTTCCTTCTGGAGGGGCGTCCGGACCGACCTCTTCTTGAGTTCCCGTAGGACGGTCTAAAGTTAGACTGGGGTGCCGTGGCACCTCTACGGGGGGGCTGAGTTGATTGCAGCCAGGGAGCCGCAGGTGGCTCTCCTCTAGGCTGGGCTGGAGAGGAACGGGAAGTGTGAGGGCCGTCCACGGAGGGCCTCCTGGGAGGTGGGCGCCTCATAAGGGAAGGTCTATGGTCTCCCCTGTCCTTCATCTTCCTCACCCGTTCCATCGTCTCGTCCACCAACTTAAGGGGAAAGATAGCCTTGTCCCAGATTGAGGAGTTTCTCAATTTCCTTGCTTCTCGGTCCGGGAGTTTCCTCACTAGTTTGCTAAGAATAGTGTGTCTCTTCCTCAGGACCCAATTGGTAGCCTAGGAGAGAGATTGATAGGATAGAAATTTTAGGGCCTTGCCCCCTGAGCTAATTAGCTCTCAGTAAGGTTTGGTTTTCAGGCAGGGACAAATCATGAGAGGCCTGAAAGCCAACTAACGTGCAGGCCCACCAGTCCAACCAGGAGGACATATAGACTAGGTCCTGGGCCATGTCCTCCATCATGGAGGTCTCCGACGGGGAAAAACACACAGGGACTGAGGACGCTCTGTCTTCAGCGGCACCCTGGTTCAACGAGGTGATGGCTGTCTCCGTCGCGCGGGGTCCTCCCCGACGACATTCCGGCACGTAAAACCTCTTCTGTGCCTTCAGTCCCGGAAGCAGCTTCGAGGCACTTTGACTCCTAGGGGGCGTCCGCCAGGCCGTCCAGGAACTTATCAATATGCTCCATACCCAGCCTTACGTCAGGAGCTAAGGGTAGAGCTAAGGAGGGCTTTTGCTGAATAGGGTCCTCCACCAACCTGCTAAGTCCGGAGAGCCAGGCCTGTTCAGTGGTGGGCATGGGTTCATCCAGCCTATGGTGCCGTCGTATGAGGGCCAACACTTTGCGGTAGGAGGAGATGTCATCGGTCGCACTCCCCTCCTTCCACCAGGGCCTCCGTCACCCGTCCCTCCGCACGAGTATCATCGGTGACGGTAGGGAGAGCAACATTGGATGGGACTGTCCGTGTCACGGGCGGACCCGCAGAGGCAAAGGTATCCGTCATGGGATTACATTGCCCTGCGGGCATCCTCGTATCTGTGGGAATATCCCTGGCCGAAGGGCGCCCTTGGAGCTTAATGAAATCAGCCAAGGAGCCCGCGGCTGACGTAACGCCTTCCACTTGACGGAGCGCCTCACTCAGCAGAGTAGGGGCCGCGGAAGCCTTCGTCAACCTCGGCGGCTCACGGGGAGCTTGGAAAGGCCTCCCTCGGTGAGATTCTTGTCCGTAGGAGGAGCAGGATGGGAGAGTCGGTGAGGACGAGGCTCTAGGGAGCCACCCGGAAGCGGCCGCGGCTGTGGTGACCTTAAACAGCTCACTCCGGGGCACCGTGATACTCACCCACTCCTTAGACTTACCCCTCTTCGCCTTCTTCTTAGATGGTCTGGACTCCTCCTCCTCCTTCCTGGACCTCTCGCGCTTCCTCCTTGCGAACCTGGAATCGTCCTCTGAAGATGAATCCACGGACGAGGAAGACGACGAGGAGCAAAGGGAATCAGCTGAACCACCTGAGGCGTCCAACTCCGCGGGGGGTTACTCCATGCCGAACTTCTGTTTCCGCAGGCTGCATGAAGACGGGCGGAAGAGTCGCCGCGGGCGCTGGGGGGGACCGAGGAACGTTCTTGCGGACAATCCAATGGTCAAACTCCTCTTCTAGTCTCAAGGGTGACCTGCAGGGTGTTCTAGGGATATCCCAAATGACGGGGTCCGAATTTGACGAATGGCCTTTCTCGGCATCCCCCCCGGCGGCCGAAATACCTGAAACACACGCCCAAGATGGGGGAGAAGAGGTAGTACCTGACTTCCCCCACATCGGGTCTTCGGTAGAAACGGGCCCTGCGGGCACCAGGACCTCGTCTCCCACACACTCTCCCGCACTTCCCTCAGGCCCCACACATGCCTGTAATACATCAGAAGCTTCCCCCACAGGTAAATCAGACTCTTGGGGAAGGACAATGGGCCGCTTCCCGCAACGGACTTACCTCGACCCCTAATCTGGGTAGGGGAAGATGGAAGGGAACCACGTTCCAACGAGGCATCCTTGGACACCAAAGCAGAGGACGCGGTAGCTTTCTTGGGCGATTTCTTGGCCGACTTCTTCTTAGTCCCATAAAGGACCCACTGAATCTTGCCCCAAGACTCGCACTCCGAACACGTGGTGGTAGGAGAGCACACTTTGCCCCTACATGACAAACAACGCGAGTGTGGGTCAACCTCGGGCTTCGAAAGGAAAGCCCCACAAGACTTACCAGCCACAGGCCCAGGGCAACGGCGTGGATGCTCCTTAATGAAAACACTAACACCAAGAGACACAAGGACACAAGGGGAAGGGGTAAGGATACGGGCACAGGAACCACGTGGTAAACACAAAGGGTCGCACTGGGTAAGAGAGCGCGCGGCGGGATGTGAATCACGTCGCGACCAGAAACTTACTGAGGAGCACGACCTGAACTAGCACGCTCTCTGACCCCGGGTCGCCTCAGGGCGCGTATCACTCCGCCCGAGGTCACCCATAGAAAATGGAAATAGGGTAAACTACACAAAATTCTGGTCGGTTGGGAAGAGTTACCAGTAACTCCTAAGAAAGTAGTTCTAGGTAAGTACTCTGTGTTGGAACAAAGTAGTTTTACTTGTCGAGAACTTAAATCAATTCATATCGGCCCAATGGATAATTTTGTCAATAGAGAATTTTATTTTTCTCTCAACCATTGCCATTCTAGCTCCACCAAACGATAGAGATATTATCCACTAATGTTGAGAGAACATCCCGGGGAATGACTAAGGATATCCCATTAATTGCTAGTGCAAACAGGGTTACACTTAGCACACTCCCCTGAGGAACTCCTCCTTCCTGCCACTCCCTGACAGAGCTTGCTACACTCTCACTTGAAAAATTCTATTTGAAAGAAATGACTGAATAAATAGTGGTAGTTCACCTTTTAATCCCAATTCATGAATTGTTTTAAGTATACCATACCTCCATGTGGTATCATGTGCATTTTCAAGGTCAAAAAAGACTCGCATGGTACTGTTTAGAAGCAAAGGCTTCACAAATAGAGGACTCACGTCGTATCAACACATTAGTTGTTGAGTGCATTTTTCTGAATCCATATTAAATCGGTGATAAAATACCCTTCTTTTCAAGGTACCACATCAACCTTGCATTGACCATCTTCTCCATGATTTTACATAAACAAGATGTCAATGCACTATGTCGATAGTTTGCTGCTAAAAACTTGTCCTTACCGGGTTTTAAAAAGGCTAAAATAATGGCTGGTTCCCAAACACTTGGGTAACTATGATCATGACATATTCTATTAATAATGCTTAAAATAAATAACTTTGTATTAAAATGCACATGTTTAACCATTGTATATGGAATTCCATCGGGTCCAGAGGCTGTATCGTTACATGTAGCGAGTGCGGAATCAAGTTCTCTTTCAGTAACAGGAGAATTGAACGATTCTTCCTTTCCTGTTGCAAAATTTAAAATTTTCTTTTCTTCAATGCTCCTGTTGCTACACTCTTACATGATACATTTGAAAAATGGTCAGCCAGGGCATTACTAACTTCATTTGTTTCAGTCACATACTGAACATTCACTTTCAACCCTGGTGCTGGGGTTTGGGGTAAATTTGCCGGCAATCTTTTTCATTTTCCTCCATACAGAAGATGTTGGTGCTCTACAATTAATGGAGGAAACAAAAGACACCCAAGATTGGCGTCTAGCTTCTTTCATGGCACGACGGAACTGTGCTCTACACTTTTTGTATGTTATCAAATTTTCATCCGTACAGCGTCTACGCAATCCAGTCAAGAGATTTTCTGGTGGCTCTGTGCAAGGCTGTTAATTCTGAAGACCACCATGGGGACTGGTCATCTTTTGAACACTCCAGTGGTTTTGGGAATCAAATTGATTCCTGCTGTATGGAGAGTTCCATTCAGTAGGTCTATGGCATCATCAATACTCTCAAACTGCTCTGCAGTACCCTCGATTTCACTTACCTCACGAAATTTAACCCAGTATGCCTTGTCTAAACTCCATCGTGGCGATCTTTGTAAAGGCGGATTATTGTTGGTGTTTATAAGGATTGGTGCACGATCACTAATATACCAATCATCTGATGTCCTCCAATCAAAATAAAGAAGGCAGTTAGAGCTTGCAATTGAAAGGTCAATGCATGACAAGGTACCTGTCAGAACATGGAAGTGTGTGGGCTCTCCTGTATCAAGGAGTCCCACATCCTCGTTCTCCACAATTGATGAGATAATATTGCCCCTTGTGTTTGCCAAAACATCACCCCATAAAGGATGTCTACCATTCATATCTCCCAGTAAGAGAAAAGGTTGAGGGAGTTGTTGAATGACCTCTACTAAATCATCATATAAAATATTATCATTTGGAGGTAAGTACAAAGAGCATATTGTATATTTTCTTCCTATATCAATTTGTACAACCACTGCCTGTAGGGGTGTACAAATAGACAAAGGTATTTGGGAACGTCTCGACGAATGTACATGAGACTTCTGCCATGGCTCCCTACTTGTTGAATATATGTTGTTCTATAGCTAACATACTGTCGAGGATTAGGAGTGTTAGCAACAAGCTTACTTTCTTCAAGACATACAATTATAGGGGAATGTTCATGAATTAGGATTTTAAGTTCTTCATATTTGGCCCTTAAACCCTGACAATTCCACTGCAAAATGGAGGAGAAAACTATAGATTACTTCTGGAAGACATCTTGGATGAGGTCTTCCCATTAGCAGTTTTTAATCTAATATTTTACGCGTAGGTTTCTTCAGAGATGGTCTCGATATATTGGGTTTTACATTTGTGTTTTTCTTTGTGTCCTTCTGATCTATTTTTTGAGGAGGATGGTGGACCTCAATTTGAAATTCTGATTTATTCAGTTTATCTTCTTGTTCATTAGAAACATCAAGAGACAAAACATCAAATTTATTTGATGTCATAACTTTAATGTTTCTAATGGAGGGGGTGAGAGAGATGGAGGTCTCTCTCTTTTACGATTAATTGATGGTGGGTTTCTAGGTTTTTGCACCTTTCCCACTACAGGTGCATCAGGTAAGTTGGTTTTAAGTGGAACCTCCATCAAATCAGGCAAGGACTTGGCCTGTGAGAGGTTTGTACTAGTTTTTGTAATGGGGCACGAGGGTTGTACAGAAATGGGCAATGCCTTAGTGTTAATACGCCATTGTAAAGCCTCAGGAGGTATTATGCTTACCTCGTCATTTGACATTTTATAAGATGGTATATTTCTTTTTCTACAGCTATTGGGTAGCACCACTAAAGTGGGTTTGATTTTAATGCCTTGGCATAGCTATTTGATTTATTTAATAGTCTTTTGGCATGTACCACACTTATAGATTTGTTAAAGGCAGCTTCTTCCAACTTATATCGCTCGCAGCTCTTGTCAGTGGATTTATGATTTGAGTTGCAATTTAAACAACACCTCTCCAAGTGCACATTCTCTATGGTAAGATTTGGAGCAAATACCACATATTTTCTCATTTTTGCAAACCTAAGACGGATGTCCAAATTTAAAACAATTAAAACACTGCAGTGGCTTCTGTTTGAATGGTCGTACTTTAATTATTTCTTTTTCAATAGTAATATGGAACGGTACATCAGCATCCTGGAACGTAAGAATTTATCATTGATGTACCTGGGACTTTGGGAACTTTCCATACATTTAGTGGACACATGGCCTGTATCTCCTCCTCTGTACATTCACATAGATATCTGTTAAAAACTAACCCCCTTCTGTAGCTAAAATTTAGGTAGGGTTTGACATCTAACTTAATGTCATCATTACTTGTTTTCATGTTGGACAATATTACACTGAGTACTTGATTAGGCATGGATAAGGAAACTCTTTTTTCCAAAAGGAGATATATCGCCTGGTGCAATAGTTCCTACTTTTTTCTAAATCAATTTGCATATCTTAAAATAATTCCCTGTAACACCCTTTGATTCAGCTATAAGCCACATCGGTGGTTTTGACTTTCTCTGGGAGGGCATAACTAAAACTGCGTCTTTTTCCAACCAATCAGCAGACCTATACACATCCAAGTCCTTTGGTACCTTATCGCAGAGAGCAAACATTCAAGTTATTAATTCTAATATTATTCAAGTTACTTATTACACTAAATGCTTTGTCATAATTACTGTAAGATATCCATGAATCCCATGTTTCATCTTCAAGTTTCATCCTTATTTCTTTTATGCATCCATAGCATTCAGATGCTCTATATAGATCATCATAATTTGTCTCTATTGAAATTTGGGTAACATGAAGGATTCGAAGTTTCCTCGTGTTACCCAAATTACACGATTTTGAAATATCAGTAGAATGGTCCTTTCCCGTTCTGAGGTCATCAACAGAACTTTCCCTATTCACATTATCAGAGGTCGTAAACAGTGCCGGTGGGTAGTCAGCATATCCAGGGGATGGGGAGTCAGTATTTGAAGGGTCCATAGTTAAGGGCTGGATTTTCATTGTTTTTTGTTGGTTTACCTGCTTGAGAATTTTAAGAATGTGTCATACGTTTGAAAGGAAATTTATATTCTCCACTATCGGCACAATGAGAGTATACTTCCCAGATGGTCCACTCCATACCCTACCTGAAGGATAGTATCAAAACAGATATAGAGGCACAGGTGTAAGCTAAATCCGCCTGTTAGGACTGAGACCAAGGATATATGGAATCATCCTCCCTATATCTATAATGATGGGCTTCCGGCCAAAACCCAAGAGTCCCACCTCAAGGATAGGATCACCCTGGATTCCGATGACCCGACCCTTGAGAGTAGTTCTGCCAAAAAGGTCCAAACCACCTTTGCGATGGCCGAGATCATCCAATACTCTCATATATAGCTTTGAATGCGAATACCTCCCAACCGTGATCCCTTTTCCCATTCATCTAAGCAGGCAATAATAAAGAATGTGGAAATATCTTCACCATTTAAATAAAATAAAAATAAACATAAATAGATAAATAAATGAACAAACAAATATATATATATATATATATATATATATATATATATATATATATATATATATATATATATATATAAATAAATATGCATACATCTACATATATATACATATAACTTAAGAGAAATAATACTCAAGAGTTAGGATAGCAAGACAAAAGAAAGTTGGTAAAATCAGGAGAAGGTTGTAATATTGAGCAGAAGAAATAGAGGAAATAGAGAAAAATTTAGATTCGAACTTGGGGGGCAATTTCCCCAAGTTCGAGAGCCCTCTTGCCCGTCCCCAAGTTTCAGCACGGGAATGAAATGCCGTGCTGAAGCTCAATGACTTCATCAAGGCACTCTCTCATTAAGAGGGTTGCTCTGAAGAATCATTCTTCTGTAGCATGAATCCTAGGTAGGAGGAGAAAGGGCAGCTCAATAGAAGATGCCATTGAGCATCTGTTGGGTCTATTGAGGGTGTGTTTGCTCCTTTTAGTAGAAGGGTCCTTATGTGTTGCCAAGTAAGCATCTGGAACTTGTTCTTCTCGATGAACTTGAGTGGAGACAAAGTCTAGGATGACTGAGTTTGTCCGAGTCTTTCTTGGGAACACAAAACAGCCTTCCCTGGAATTTGATGGACTTCGCTTTCCTTCTTACCTTCTTGTTCAAGTGTTCTGAGGTATATTCTTCTCCCGAAGGGGTGGAGTTTTAGAAGAATTTTGGAAAACGGGGTGGAATTCTGTTCCATTTCCACCCAAGTCCATTCGATAATAGGCTGTGGGCCTAGGGATCAAAGGTCCCGTGATCCCGACAGTGATACTGCCAGCCTCCTACCTGGAACCCCTCTTTGGGTGTGGGGTCCTGTGGATTTGTTTTTGTGACCACGTCCTACTCGGCCCCGGGAGGAGCTATCTCCGGGTGAACTTCTCTTAGGGCCCTTTCCTTTCTGACTTAAGGTGAAAGGAAGTCGATTGCCTCACAACATTGGGGTTAAAGATTGGCGACTGATCCACCAGTTGTTGAGGGACCATCTGGAAAATGGTCTGAGGCTTCGTGGTTGTAGTCACGGCAGAAAGTTGTGCAGATCTGCATGGTCTCCTTGCGTTTTTATTTTTAGGCTGGGGACCTCCGTCTGAGGAAGATTTCTTCTTTGAGCTCATGCCCCACTTTTGGAGGTTCCCATTCTCCGTGGTTGCTCTGGCTATGATCTCTTGGACCAGTTCCTGTGGGAAAAAGGTCTTTACCCCAGATGTTTGAGGTAATCAGTTTCCTTGGTTCATGTCTTATGGTTGCTGAGGTCAAAACGGACTCTCTGCAGGCTCTCCTCGCTCTGAGGAAAGCATATAAGTCTTTCACACGGGTATCCATGTGCGACTTAGCCAGGAAATTGATCCTTTCTGGGGCGTTCTGTAGATCTGCACTCATTTCTAGGCAGTTCTGATTAGAAAGGGAGGCTGCTAGTCTCTCTTTCGTCTCCTGTTCCCTCCTCAGAAGATGGTCTAGCAATTTCGGAAGGTTCACATTGAACTGCTGGCCTCCTATCTCTGGATCCAACTTAGAGATGGAGAAGGTTATACGGACATCCTTCCACTTCTCCTCGCAGGCAGGTAGTGCTAGAGAGAATGGTTTGCATTCCTCTAGGGTTGGGCAAGGATTGCCCTTGTCGATTGCCTTGACTGCGAAGTCTAGTGCTTTCTCCGAACAGAGGAAAGAGATGGAGGAAGGAGCAAGAAATGTGGGATGTCTCTTGCTTAGTGCTGAGACTTTGGAGTTGGTGTACCCGGCTCCTTTCAAGGTTTTCAGGATGATGGCTTGTGCCTTGTCATGTTCAAGGACAATGACCTCTTTGGGTACCGTTTCCTCAAGGGTTGCATGTTCATCCCGCAGTCTCATGTAGCATTCTGTGTAAACTGAAAAGTTAGGCCAGAATATAAGATCTTCAATCAGTTTGGTCCCCAACTTCTCTGAGACGAATAGTTTCCCATTCATCATGGGCATATGGATATGCCTCCAGGGGTTGATTTCGGAGCATTGAGAGAAATCCAGCTCCTTAAGGAGCTTCTTAGTAGAGCTCTTGTTAGGTCCTGGGCGATCCATCCCCTCTTGCAATAGTATCTGTTGAAGTCTGAGTGATTCTCTCATCATCTCTTGTACCTTTTAGAACAACTCCATTATTCGTTGAATCGAAGTGAGGATCTCTTCGTTCATGATAGCCTATGCCGGTGGTTATGAAGTTGGGATTGAAGAGGTTGACAGCATAGGTTGGTATGCCGTCCCGGCAAGCTGAGGGTCTTCAGTTGCCATTGAAACGGATCCTTCTTCCTCTGCTTGTGGATGTTACAAGTCTTCTTCAGGGCCTACTTGTAGTAGGGCCTTCTCAGTGTCAATGAACACTTCTGACGTCCTTTCTTGAAGGATGTCCATGCCTTCTAGTGCCTTGTCTATGTCCACGTCTTCTTCATTTGTATGAGGGGAGACTGGAAATGTTCCTGGGGCATCACCGCATTAGGTAGAGCCTTGGGGAACAGTAGGTACCTTAGGTTAGGGAGTCATTGGGTAAGTACGGTCCCTTGAAAATTCTTTTGGAATCTACTTGCCCATTTGCGAAGGGTCTCCCTCGCTGTATCTCTAGTCTCCATGTTGACTGAAGGAACTTTTCTGAAGTCGTTGGCCAGCAGGGTCGAACAGGTGGGGCAACCCTTCGGGTCCCAATACTTGAGGACTCCCAACACGATGCTGCAGAGGGCATGAGTCCTGCACTTCGTGTAGCCACAAGTGTCTTTGTCTTTGTGGTTGCAGGCTAAGGCTGCGCACTTCTACATTGGCTCCTCCTATAAAGGAAAAGGGGCTCAATGAGTATAGAGTTTTTTATATCTGTGATATAAAAGCATACAATTTTTATCAACAATAGTAATTACTATTGTTTATGATAGCTTAGGATAGTAACCTGGAAGGAAATAGGAAAGACATATCTACACTTCCCACCCCAATCAATTACTGAGACCTCCGTCAATGATAATATTTTAGGTTCCTTCTTAGGAAGAATACAGGGTGGAGGAAACTCTAGTACTTAAGAGTTAGGGTTAGTAAGTGTTTCTACTAACTATATCCACCTGTAATATAATAATATTGAGTGGTGATTTATTAGGGTCCCGATGTTCAAAGGATTCATCTGGGTGTTGATGGATTACTCAACCTCAACATATTATGGTCCCAACAATAGACTGTGATAGGAAACGTAGAATATGTTAGAAGCTAAATGTACTACTGTATATTCTATATACTGTAGTCCAGCCAGCACACTACCGGGGTTAGGTTAGTACCTGGCGGCACTAACTGATAAAGAGAGAGAAAGTATTAAGGCAGGAGAGTTTCCTATTGTTATGGTTTAGCACAACATTGAAAGTGTAGGAGGACTGTCAGGCCACCTACTGTCTACTTCCCAGAATTCTAATTCTAATGGAAGGGATAAGAATCCATCTGATTCTTGCTTCCATCCATCCACAAAAAGCCTGCTGCCAGCTGTACAGCCGGAGGCAATAATTGTGGATGGCCGACCAAGGGAGGCCTGAAGACTTCTCAAATGTATGTTGGGTTTCCCACCGGCAGCCGTCAGGGCCGGCTCAATCTTACCCTCCGGGACATTCACTTCCGGTGAAGGAAGGACATAAGGGGGAAGGCGACTGAGGCGGCTGCCTAACCGCCGCCTGTAGGGTCCCGGCCGGCAATGGAGACAACCCGGTAATTCGGGATGACTGACCGAATACTGGAGAAAGAACGTTGTGATGGCTATGCCAATACAAAAGGACAGAAAGGGGAAGGAGGAAGGGTCTTATAGTTCACTGGGGAGAAAGGTAGCGGCAGGTATGCCGCCTACCTTCGTCAGTGGACTGAGGAAGCATGGCTTCCTTTGCCGATGACGTCGTGGGCGGCAGAAGAACAAAGATTCCCGGGCTGGCAACATCGTCAGCTGCAAGACAGGGCACCCTGAATTACCATCTAACCCCAAAGCCGGAGTACTCGGCAGCGATGGGGAGAGCCGGCGGTTGCCGCCTGTAATGGCGGCGGCTCAGGGAGGGAGGAAGGGTTTAGCCTCTTTTCTCTAAAAGAGAATATAAATCAAACCTTATCCATAAATTCTAGGGGATGTATGTCCCCATCCGAATTAATAAGGAACGATAGGGCGAGGTTAAACATGGGGAATTACTTATTAACATATACGAGTTAGGCTAGCCTAACTTCGGTAGGAACCACGGCCATGGTTGTTACCGCCGGGTCCCCTACCGTATACGAAAAGTAAAGTTACATATAGGAAGAGGAATAATAATCTATTAATAAGTACAATCTTCACTTATATAATTTGCCTAACTAGCTAATATTATAGCTAAATACTGGGAAAGTCATCCTACTAGCTAAATAAAATGCAATAATAATGGCGACAGCGGTCGTAAAAATGGCCGCCTCTAGTCATGGCAATGCTCAACCTAACACACTTAAATTATTGGAATTTAACTGAGACGGGAGCCAAAATTTATACATACTAAAGAATTAATACTCAACTTTCCAAAGAATGAAGATGCCAGAGATTGCATGACTAATATTCCGATAACTTGCGATAACACCGGGATAACATTGGAAGAACACTTAGTCATATCGGCTAAAAGAAATGGAGGCCGGTAGTAGTACGGATAGGAGGTCCACCGGGTACCTAGATCAGCACCCCCTTCTTTCGCCAACTCTTCCCCCTCAAAAAGTTAAATCTATTCGGGGTGAAGATTGCTACGTGTCGTATCTAAAAAATACGTCCCGATATTATGCGATGTCCTTAAATTCTTTATGGATACTCGTGCCAGGATTTAGAATCCTGGAGACCTTAGATTTATTTCTCTGGAAGTATCACTGTAGCAAATATCCCTTAGAAAGGCTACCTAAAGGAACCTTCCATCAGGACGACATGGCCGAGCCCAAAAATACATGTAATTAAGGCAGTAGCAGTAGTTTTCAGATGGCCCATGAGTGAAGTATCTTTATTTTCGTGAGTTTCATTTTGCATTTAGCCTAAATAGCCTGTACTTACTTTAATTTGCATCATTTAATTCCCTAATCATGTCATCATAAGGTGAAAAACAAGTGTGATAATCTCAGCTGCTCGTTTTGATATCAGCCACATGTTTGGCAGAGATGGTAGGCATGCGGCCTATAGAATTTGGTATAATTTTCTTGATTTTCTGCATAGGGAAACCCTTTGCGATACAACGGACTATCGGCGGTACCGGACACGCATTCCCCCTTATCAGTCCGTTATTACGAGGTTCTACTGTACATCATCAGTTAAGTTGATCTCTTTGCGCTCCCTGTTGTGCGAGATAATTTCATCATTAAATTAAGAGCACTGTTACATTTGGATTTGATATATGATACATGTGCTTTCCAATTCAAATGGGTGTCAAAAGTGCTTTCCAATTCAAATGGGTGTCAAAAATTAGTCCCAGAAACTTTACTCTATCTTGAAATTGAATTTGTAAGTTGACCAATGTAAGATTGACATCTTGGTTCTGCTTCCATCTACTATTTTTATAAAATATTATAGTTTGAGTTTTTTCTGCCAAAAGCCTAAAACCAACAGATGTAGTCCATGCAAGTATTTTTCTAGTGGCACTATTTAAAATTCTTTTTTCCAATGACGCAGGCTATTAGAGGAATAGTAAATTGCAAAGTCATCTACATATAGACTACTTTGCACTCATTGTGGCATTTGATTAACAATGTCATTAATTACCAATGCAAATAGAGTCCCGCTTAAAACACTGCCTTGCGGTACACCACTGTCAAGATTAAAAGATTCTGAGTAAATATTATCAATACGAGTTTGAAACGTTCTTCCACCAATAAAATTTCTAATAAAAATAGGAAGGTTTCCTCGAAAACCATTCTGATGTAATGATTTTACTAACGAGTGTCTCCACGTTGTATCATATGCCTTCTGAATGTCAAAGAATATGGCTATTGTGATCTGTTTTCGTTAAAAGCCTCTACGTATATAATTTTCTAAGTGTGAAAGTGAATCCAAAGTAGATCGTTCTGATTGTGAGCCAAATTGTGAAGTTGATAGAATATTATTGTGACGTAAACACCAATTTAGTCTATAATCTACCAATTTTTCTAGGAATTTACATATGCAACTGGTTAATGAAATTGGTCCGTAATTGTTCGGATTACATGGATCTTTCCCTGTCTTTGCTATTGGTATTACTATTGCATGTTTCCATGCCTTTGGAAATAGGTGTTTGGTCCAAAGATGATTATAAAAATCCACTAGATATGCTTTAGCTAAAGGGGCTAGATTTCTAATCATATCAAAATTTATCTTATCTTTACCCGGGACTGTTGACCTACAATTAGATAAGGCAAATTCCAACTCCTCTTCAGTAAATCTTTTATTGTAATAGATATCCTCCATAGTATCAAAGTTTCAATGGTGTTGCTTCTTCTCTTCTTTTAATGGGTTGAAAGTGGGCATCTAAATTATCAATGCAGCTTATATTTTCAATATTACGGCCGATAATATTAGATATTGCATGAGTATCATGTATTAATGAGTCATTATGCTTTAATGTGTCTCGCTGGTCTACTGTAAGAACCATTAACCTTCCTAAACTTCTGTCACACCTTCTGCATTGAGTATCGTCTGATATGCTTGACACATATTTTTGCCATGAAATTATCTTGCCTTTAATTACTTCCTTTCTGAATTTAGCAGAAACCTTATTAAAATATGGTTTCATCACACTAATTTCTATTGCTATGTCAACCAGTTTGTTTATTTTATTCCCTAACATTAGGGGACCAGTGCTCAAATTTTTAATCTTTTATTAAGGGTTTCTAATTTTCTTCCAACTGCATGCTTTTCGTTTATCAGCTGGGTTAATGTCTCAGACCACCATGGGACCGAATGTTCTAACTGTAGGGTGCCAGGGGCATCGATTTATCAGCCGCTTGTGTGATAAAATTCACAAGGTTATCATTTGTTTTATCATGATCTTGGGAATAATCAAAGGGAGGCACTTGCTTAGTGTAAAACTAGAACTTATCCCAGTCAGCTTTATTTGTATTATATCGTTGAATCGGAGAAGTTGGTGTATGTCCTAATATGGTAATCAAAATAGGAAAATGATCACTGGTAAACAGGTCATCTAAGACGTTCCATTCGAACCTATCAACAATATTATTGGAACAGAGTTAAATCTATTGATGAATAGGTTCCATGAGCTTTTGTATAGTCAGTGCTACTCCCTGCCTCATTTAATATACAGAGGTTATGATAATTCATCATCTGTTCAACCTTTGAACCATTTATGTCAACATCACCACAATTGGTGTCCCAGATGGAGTTATGGGAGTTGAAGTCTCTGTAATAGTATATCCTCTTGCATTTTTGGGAATAGTTTAGGTAGATTTTGTAAATCATAGTTGCAAGAGGGTTGATTGTACATATTACAGATATTAAAGGAGTTGTTATTTAGATGTAATCTAACTCCAAATAATTGAAATTCTGATGTGTTGAATATTAAAACATCATAAATTACTTCACTATGAACATATACTGCAGTCCCTAAAGTATTGGGAGAAGGGATTGAGCGAGATGCTAAATTGTAGTTTCCTATTGAAGAAACAGTATCATTATTATGTTGTAAGCATATTGCAATAGGGTTATAATTTTTCAACAGTCTTTGGATTTCCCCTAGATGTAAACAGGTTTCAAGACCATTAATATTCCACTGAATTATGTAAGGGTTGAACGTTACAGTAATGAAGATAAATTTCCACTAGGTCTGCTTATTCTGTTGGAGACGGGTTTCTGCTTAACTACACTAGTTGTAGTTTTTTAATCAAGATTTGGTTCTTTAGGTATGGCTCTCTGGGTTTTACCCTTGTTTGAATTTGCTTCCCGAGTGTCATTGGTTAAGTTTTTCTATAAATGTTTCAAGATGGAGGGTGCCTGTTGCATGTTTCTTCATTAGATGGTCAATGCACATACAACCAGCATTGTGGCTTTCTAATTTGCCATACTGGTTTTTATTTTTGTTCTTAGTAAAATTATCTATTATATTATTCATATGTACATTTAGATTTTTAAGGTCATTGAATTCAGCCATGAAGCAATCGTTAAAACCACATGAAACTTTGTCTGTTGTATTTTCTGGCATTGTTTTACGTGAAATCATTAGTTTTCCAGTCATACCTAGAACTGGAGAAGGGCTTTTTTCTTTAATTGCTTTCACTTCCTTGAGGGTCATTGGGATTCCTATGAACTTAAACGTTTATTTGTTGTTTAGTGATTTGGTTATTGATAATGTTAGGTTCCGATCCAGGGGTTGGGATTTCTAGCAATTTTTCGACATTCATTTCAATTGCATCAGGTATAAATTCTATATTATTTAGTTTTTTGGGTTGTGTTGTACCTTCAATTACTCTTTTCTTGCTCACACATTTTGATTTATGGGGCTCGAGATCAACCATCTCTATTTCTCCCGTGTTTTCTGTAACCTTGCTGGCACTGTCTGTGGCAAGTGTGTTGAATTGGTTTCGCGTGGAATACGGTCTTCTTGCTTTAAAGGACCATTTTGGCCTACTTTGTCATTTGGTTTTTTGTTTACTTTACTGGTATTATTGTTTTCCAGAATAGCTGGAACTGAATGAGAGTTCGGTGGCTTGCTAAAATTATTGGAAATCTTGTCGGGCCTTGAGGGATTTGTTGATGAAGAAGGTGGAATCTTAGGATATTTAGATCCAGTAGTAACTGTGGGATAAGCATTCCTTGAACTATTATTCGACTTGATTGGACAAAACTCTGGCATATATTGGATTAGAACCATTAAGTTTTTTAATTGCTGCACCAAAAGTTATATGCTCATTATTAGCAGTCTCAATTATTGATTGTTCCAGTTTGTACTGAGGACACAGTCTAGAATTGGGAGAGTGAGCTCCCTCACAATGGAAACAAAACTTTTCATGGTTAAAATCTGCGGAGGTATCATGGAATTCGTTGGGGGTATGAAATTCGTAACAAATACAACATCTCTTCTTACTAGTACACTTTACATTAATGTGTCCCTACTCATAACACTTATAACATTGCATTGGTTGTGGGTGGAATTATTTGACCGGGATGTTTAAGTGTCTGATCTTGATGTAATATGGTTGGTAATGTGATAAAAAGATTAAACAAATTGCATTATTATTCTCTTTTAGTTTTTTAGCTTTAAGAACCGTAGCTGGGAATCTTTTCAGTATATCTTCATCAGAAAAATCACAGATCCCTACTATAAATAGTTCCTCTTGCGTGGTTGTAAGAGGTGAGGAGAGACACACTGAATTATATCTGACGAAGAAGATATAAAATCATTCAACAATACAGCCTGAGATCCGTTACCTGCTTTAACAAGCAGACAACGGCCATAGCGTGTTAAATTTCCCTGTGGAATACAACCCACCTTTTTTTTTTCAATACATTCATACCCCTTTATCAGATTATTACAGCTCTCCTCGTATGAAGCAACATACCAGACTGGTTCTGGTACTATTCTGGTATTTTCCAGGCAGAGCACTTGGGTATAAAGTCATATTCCAAGTCTAAAACATTTTTGATACTATGCAATTTCACTCGACAAGAAAGGTTAGAAACTTTACCATTTCTTATTTCATGAAAAGCATTTGTAGCTTGCAATGTAATACTAAACGTGACACAAGCCTCAAATTCTTGTTTATCTTTAGAGAGCTGCAATTTCATTCTTGTTATATCTCCAAACTTTTTCAGAACATTAAATAATTCTTCATAATTCTAATTGCGAGTAATTCCCTCACAATATAGAACCCTTAAATACTAATTTAAACTGCCAGAGTTTTTATTTCCCTGGCATATGGGGGAAGTTGGAATGAATGGTACCAGTGTAATAACACTGGATGAATGCAAATCAGTCGAGTGAACTATTTTTCTGCAAAAGTCAATCAGAGAGGAAGCAGATTGGCCGTCAACGGGTTCTGGTGGAGTTGCCATAATGACGAGAAGATTATTTCATCTGGATATTCCCCCCACCCACCAAGGAGCCACACTTAGAGGACGGGGTCATCCCTCAAATTAGGGCCGCCCTAGAGGCAATATCCAGAGATACACCCCGCCCTCAGCACTTGCGGCGTCATGACGGCCGTCAACACCAGACCCAGCACTGAGGGAAAGGTTTGACATAAAACTTTCCCCTCGCTCGGGCACGTCGGGTACTCGAATTCTTTTGGGAGGGCATGCCGTCCATCCCACCAGTGCCAAATCCAAAGAGGCAGCCAAACCATAATTAAAAACAAGCCAAAGTCATCAACAAGTTCATGCCCAAAAGTTGATGGGAGAAAAAATGAAATAAACCAAAGGAAAAGAGAAAGTGCTCACTAATTTAGTTGGATCAACAACTTGGCACCAAGGACCAGTGGGAAAGCAATGCCCATCGATCATCGGAGCCCAGCTGCTGATCCCTAAGTCCCCAACCTCGTCAGGGCTTCAGCATATGGGGGGATGTACAGTAGAAAGCCAGTCAAAAACAACACCAGCCCATTAAGAGACTCAAGAGGGAAATCTTATAACAAATGATTTGGAAAAAGCCAAACTGATAAATGCATATTTCACAACCGTATTCACTAGGGAAGAATCAACGCCCCTCCCCGAACCAGCTATCAAACATGAAGGGCCACAACCATGAAATAGAATTACATTTACGATGGCTTATGTCAAAAATAAAATAAAAGGACTCAGTAAGTCTATGGCACCAGGTCCAGATGATATTCATCCAAGAGAGATTTGAATGCTCCAAAAGGCAGCCAACGAAAGAAAGGCACCAAAAGGATGGAAACTAGACAATGTTCCTCCAGTCTACAAGAAGAGACCAAAAGAAGAACCTGGCAACTACAGACCTGTGTGTCTAACTCCAGTGACTTGCAAAATTTTTTAAGCAATTATAGTACATTCAATAGTAGAACACATACAGAAAAACAATCTTCTGATAGACAGCCAACATGGATTTAGACTAAAGAGATGTGAGACAAATCTTTTGGAATTTTTTCACTCCACATATTTAACATTTATGACAAAAGCAGAGCAATAGACATAATATACTTAGACTTTCAACAGGCTTTCGACAAAGTTCCTCATAAAAAAATAGTGTTCAAAATTAGAGCACTAGGCATTACTGACGAGCCAGCTGAATGGATCGAAAATTGGCTAACAAACAGATAACAGAGAGTGGAGATCAATTGAGATGCTTCGAAGTGGTCAGCTGCTACATGCGGAGTATCTCAAGAATCCGTCCTTGGCATATTCCCAATTCTGATCTAAATTACCAACATAAATTTAGGGTTAACTAATAGAAGAGCCAAATTTGCAGATGATACTAAATTATGCATGAATGGTGCGAACTCAGAAGATGTAAAAACCGTAAGTGAGGATCTAATGAAGCTATGAGAATGGTTCAGAAAATGGCAAATGCCTTTCAACTGTGGGAAATGCAACCATGCACATAGGTTATAGTAACCCACAATCAGATTACTCACTGCTCGGTAATGAAATAAAAAGTGTGGACCTGGAAGAAGATCTCGGTATTATTATCAGCAAGGATTTGAAGTTCACCAAAGAGCATAAAAGCTGAAAAGAAAGCACAAAAACTAATAGGTTACATAAAAAGACAATTCAAATACAGAAACAAAGACACTGTACTGCATGTGTACACATCACTAGTAACACCCCACCTAGAATACGGAGTCCAATTCTGGGCTCCCGGTATTCAGAAATTTATAGAGACTGTAAGCAGTACAAGCTAGGGTCACCAAACTAGTTTCAACACCAAGGCAATTTGGATATAGACGAAGTATGGAACGTTTTAACTTATCTAATCTAAAAACTCGACAACTAAGGGGACAATTAATAGAGGCATTCAAAATTCTTAAAGAAATAACATTGTAGATTACAAGAATGTATTGACGCTTAGCACAAATCCGTCAAGAGGTAACAGATACTGTACATACTGGAATTGAAAAGATACACCACTCAATGTGGCAATTTCTTTACCATACAAAATAGCAAAAACTTGGAATAGACTTCCAGTAGATGTAGTAAACAGTAACACAGTAAATGAGTTTAAGAATAAGTAAGGCAAGATCATAAGAATCTACGTGCTCAAGGTAATCCTTGTAACTCCGTGTAACTCACTTGCACAAAATTTCCTAAGCTTCAAAATCAAGCACCACATAGCTAAAAACTATAAATCGTGCATCGGCAACATGAATGAAACTCTGGTTAATGTTATACGATTCAACTCACAGTACAAGGAAATAAAATATATGAGAAGCATATTGAAATTAGTATGCTAATTTGAAAATGATACATTAAGTGATAATTGTTACCTTAAGTAAATATGAATATCCTTCAGTAGCATGCCTTAATTATAAGGGAGTTATTTGATTAAAAAATTGAGGTTGACGCTGACTATGCAGGGTTAATCAACTGATTTGAATATAAACAATGCATGAGATTATAATTCACTATGTTTTAATGTTAAATACAATACAAAAATGTGAATATTACATGCATTATTATTGTATACAATTAGGTGAAACACCAGTTCAATGAAAATCCCATTTATTTCAAATATAGCTGTAATTTTGTACCACAGTAAACAGATATACACTGTACAGAGAGCTAGGACCAGCTAGGTGTAGAGATAGGTAGTGGCCCGCAGCGCTCCCAGTGTAAAGAAGCGCGGGCTATTTGAAATTATCACCCAGCTTGAACTTTATTGTGATTTTGATGAGAATTTTTATTCAATTGGTATTGGATTGTTCTTAGCCAGGAAAAAACGAAATCACAAAGAACCCGCAATAAAAGAGGGCTGACTGTAGTAGGAAAGGGTCAAATACTCTTATTACCTTGTCCTCTTGCCTCTTACCCTGTGCCAGACTCGGGATCTAGAAGGAATTTGTTTCCATAAACACACTTAAGGGAACAATCTGAGGGTTATAGTATTTGTGCTTGGATTGAAATAAAATTTGCTACACATATCAAGTACATGACCTTGAAGCTTCCAGCCCATTTTTATTACCATAGCTTTTAATATTTTGAGTTACACTTTTTAAATTATTTTTTGCATTCTTTAAAGCAATGGAACTCAAAATTATTTGGTATATCAAATTCAAACTGGAATGCTTGATTAAATATATTATATAATTACCATCATCATCATCTCCTCTTACGCCTATTGACGCAAAGGGCCTCGGTTAGATTTCGCCAGTCATCTCTATCTTGAGCTTTTAATTAAATACTACTCCATTCATCATCTCCTACTTCATGTTTCATAGTCCTCAGCCATGTAGGCCTGAGTCTTACAACTTTTCTAGTCCTTTGTGGAGCCCAGCTGACCGTTTGGTGAACTATTCTCTCTTGGGGAGTGCAAAGAACATGCCCAAACCATCTTCATCTACCCCTCATCATGATTTCATCCACATATGGCACTTGAGTAATCTCTTTTATAGTTTCATTTCTAATACTAATTTAAGTTGTCATTATAAAAGATATAGTTTTTGAAAAGACCTGCTTCTGAAATAAATCTAAATAAATCCAAGAATCTTGGCAAGGATGCACCTTCCATCCACACCTCGAGCCTCAAACTGATACCTATTCCATAAGTAGCTTTAATTGGGGCATTCGGTCAACAGATGCTTCACTGTTAAAGGTACCAAACAGTCGTCACAATACGTTTGGTGTAGGCCCCTTAGCAGAAACTCTTGTGTCAACCGAGTGTGACCAATGCGGAGAACACAAATAGTCACGGACTTTCGGGGCATCATGTTATATCTCCAAGGGGATATAACATTCATTATTTCTTTCATCTTATTTTGATCCAAACTATCTGAATACTACTGCAAATTATCATAAACCAACTTCTTAATGCTAGGTAAAAAATCATTACTGGGAATGAGATACAGTACCTTCTTAGTAGCAACTTGGATGCAGCATTCTTGGCCAGTGAATCTGCCTTCTCATTTCCAGACACACCTACATGTGCCGGAACCCAACAAAAACAAACTGTTATACCTTTCATACCAATAATTGAAAGCCACTCTAAAATCTTTTAAAACTAAAGGGTAACCCGCAATAAAAGAGGGCTGACTGTAGTAGGAAAAGGTCAAATACTCTTATAACCTTGTCCTCTTGCCTTGTGCCAGACTTGGGATCTATAAGGAATTTGTTTCCATAAACACTCTTAAGGGAACAATCTGAGGGTTATAGTATTTGTATTTGGATTGAAATAAAATTTGCTACACATATTAAGTATATGACCTTGAAGCTTCCAGCCCATTTTTATTACCATAGCTTTTAATATTTTGGGTTACACTTTTTTTATATTTTTTTTTTTTGTATTCTTTAAAGCAATAGAACTCAAAACTATTTAGTATATCAAATTCAAACTGGAATGCTTGATTATATATATTAAATAATTACCATCATCATCTCCTCCTACGCCTATTGACGCAAAAGGCCTCGGTTAGATTTCGCCAGTCGTCTCTATCTTGAGCTTTTAATTAAATACTACTCCATTCATCATCTACTTCACGCTTCAGTTCATAGTTCTCAGCCATGTAGGCCTGGGTCTTACAGCTTTTCTAGTCCTTTGTGGAGCCCAGCTGACTGTTTGGTGAACTAATCTCTCTTGGGGAGTGCAAAGAACATGCCCAAACCATCTACATCTACCCCTCATCATGATTTCATCCACATATGGCACCTGAGTAATCTCTTTTATAGTTTCATTTCTAATACTGTCCTGCCATTTAACTCCCAATATCCTTCTGAGGGCTTTGTTCACAAATCTACCAAATCTATAGGAGATAGTTTCATTATCATACCAAGACTCGTGTCCATACAGTAATACCGATCTCACTAAACTAATATATAGTCTGATTTTAGGAGATTTCATTTCCAAAATTTTACTTAACCTAACTATTGTCTCATTTCCTTTTCTCCACATTTCACCAAACTCTAATTCTAATGACCTAATGACCCTGTATTAGATTCATACTTCCTTGACACTTAAATGATTCTACCTCATTATTCCTTTCTCCTTCCAAGATATTTCATCTACCATTGCATACTCCGTTTTCTTCAATTCTTTCTTCTATTTAATCTCATCAAAACCTCGTGTGATATTTCATGCATTCTGGTAGACAAGTATTGCAAATCCTGTGGTGTTCTGCTAACAAGGAGAGCATCATCAGCATACTGTAGGTCTGCTAAATTCCTATCACCAATCCAGTCCAATCCTTCACCAACATATATTAAGTTTTCTATATCGGCCACAATTTATACATCCCTTAGATTGATTGATTTAAAGTTTTCTGGCATCCTGACATCTAAGGTCATTGATGCCGATATTTATTATTCATAAAATATAAAAGAGTATTCAATTAAAACCATAAAATTTAAGTTGTCATTATAAAAGTTAAAGTTTTCAAAAAGACCTGCTTCTGAAATAAATCTAAATAAATCCATGAATCTTGGCAAGGATGAACCTGCCATCCACACCTCGAGCCTCAAACAGATACCTATTCCTTAAGTTGCTATAATTGGGGCATTCGGTCAACAGATGCTTCACTGTTGAAGGTACCAAACAGTCGTCACAATACGTTTGGTGTAGGCCCCTTAGCAGAAACTCCTGTGTCAACCGAGTGTGACCCATGCGGAGACGACAAAGAGTAGTCTCGCACTTTGGGGGCATCAAGTTATATCTCCGAGGGGATATATCATTCATTATTTCTTTCATCTTATTTTGAACCAAACTATCCGAATACTGTTGCCAATTATCATAAACCAACTTCTTGATGCTAGGTAAAAAAAAAACCATTAATGGGAATGGGATACCTTCTTAGTAGCAACTCGGATGCAGCATTCTTGGCCAGTGAATCTGCCTTCCCATTTCCAGACACACCTACATGTGCCAGAACCCAACAAAATTGAACTGTTATACCTTTCATATCAATAATTGAAAGCCACTCTAAAATCTTTAAAACTAAAGGGTTATTGGAATTAAAAACTTCTAAAGCTTGTTAGGGCACTTTTTGCATCACTAAAAATGGTAAAATTGCCCTCGTCTTGTAGGCTGTATAGTTTGGCCGTAAATATGGAAGCTGTTAGAGGAAGTGCACGTCTATAATTAAAAGCATTATATATACGCCAAATCCAATGCTATCATCAGATTTAAATCCAATCAGTGCATTTAAAAGTCGAATACTTATGTTCTGCAACATGTACCATAAAAAGAGACTTGGCTTCTATGTCTGTCATATTTTCAACTACAATAAAATATTTACAGAAGATACCTCTGCAAATTTTCATAGAGGCATTGATGATACCTTAAATGGAAGCACCTTACTTCTAACTGCATCAAGACTGTTTATCAGTTGTTTCACCTGAAAAACATAAGGTTGAGGGATTTTGGGTGCATCTCAAAGTATGTTGAGTGCTTTACAAAGCTTGCAGTCTGACACGCTAAAGAATTAGGAAGTCTTTGCAACCTAAACCAATACCGAATAATAGAAGACTTTCGTAAAAGTTTAAAGGTAATTCTCCAGCGTCAAAAAGAATGACTGGAATATGCAAAGTTCTAAATGCTCCTGTTGCCAATCTGATACCAGAATGGTATATAGAATCTAAAATCTTTAGTCGACTTGAGGTGGCTGAGGAGTATATTTCACACCCATAACTAATTTTTGAAAAGATTAAGGCCTTGTATAACTTCAAAATACTTATGCGGTCTGCCCACTTGAAGTGTGGGACAAAACTTTTAAAAAGCTTCAAGGCATCAAGACATTTTGCTATTAATGATTTCAAGTGAGGAACCCATGTCAATCAACAATCAAATATCAAGCCTAAAAATCTTGTTTCACTTCCACATGGAATCCGTTGGCCTTTGATGTACATATCAGGGTCTGGATGTACTCCGCAAATACAACAGAAGTGGACAACAACAGTTTTACTTGTCGAAAACTTAAATCCCTTCAAATCAGCTGCTTGAATTATTTTGTCGATTGCAAGTTTTAATTTTCTCTCAACCATTGCCGTTCTAGCTCCAGCAAATGATTTAGAGATATCATCTACAAACAGTGTTGAGAGAATATCTTTAGGAATGACAGAGGATATTCCATTAATAGCAAGTGCAACGTGTTACAATTGGAACACTACCCTGGGGAACTCCTCCTTTCTGCCATTTTCTCTACCATAGAGTATACCCCACTCTCACTTGAAAAAATCCATGTGAAATGAATGATTGAATAAACAATGGTAGCTCTCCTCATAATCCCAAATAATGAATGATTTTAAGTATACCATATCTCCATGCAGTATCATATGCCTTTTCAAGCTAAAAAAAAAAACTTACATGGTGCTATTTGAAAGCAAAGGCTTTACAAATAGAGGACTCAAGTCATATCAACACATCAGTAATTGAGTGCATTTTCCTAGATCCACACTGGATGGGTGATAAAATACCTTTTTTTTTCCAGGTACCACATCAGTCTTGCATTGACCATTTTTTCCATGGTCTTACATAAGCAAGATGTCAATGCAATTGGTCGATAGTTTGCTGCTAAAAACTTATCCTTACAGGGTTTTAAAAAGGCTAAAATAATGGATACTTCCTAAACACTTGGATAACTATGATCATGCCATATTCTGTAAATAATGCTTAAAATAAATGACTTTGTATCAATAGGTACATGTTTATTTATTGCATATGAAATTCTATAGGGTCCAGGGGCTGTATCATTACATGTAAAAAGGGCAGAATCAAATTCTCTTTCAGTTAAGAGATTTTTATGACTCTTCCCTTCCTGTTGCCAAATTTATAATTTTCTTTTCTTCAATGGTCCTATATTGGTAACAAAGGGCTGCTTCACACTTGCACGATACATTTGAGAAATGATCACCCAGGCCACTGCTAATGTCAGTTGATCCAGTCACATACTGATCATTCACTTTCAACACAGGTGTTGAGTTGGGGGTTGGGTGGAGTAATTTGCTAGCTATCTTTTTTTACTTTCCACCACACAGAGGATAGTGGTGTTCTACTGTTAATGGAGGAAACAAAAGACACCCAAGATTGGCGCCTAGCTTCTTTCATGGCAAGACGGAACTGTGCTCTACATTTCTTATATATTATCAAGTTCTCTGTACGGTGCCTACGCAATCGAGTCAAAGATTTTCTTGTGGCTCTATGCAAGGCAGTTAGTTCTGAGGATCACCAAGGGACTGGCCGTCGTTAGAATATCCCTGTAGTTTTTGGAAATGGATTAACTTCTGCTTTACATAAAATTCTATTCAGTAAGTCTATGGCATCATCTAAACTTTCAAATTGTTCTGGACTCCCTTCAATTTCACTTAGTTCCCCAAATTTATTACAGTCCGCCTAGTCAAGGTTCCATTGTGGCAATCTCTGCAAGGGTGGACCATTGTTTGTATTTATAATAATTGGAGCATGATCACTAGTATGCCAATCATCTAACATTCACCATTCAAAATCAAGAAGGCAGTTAGCACTTGCAACTGAAAGGTCAATGCATGACAGGGTAACTGTCTGAACATCAAAGTGTGTGGGCTCTCCTGTATTAAGTTCCACATCTTCATTTTCGATAATTGATGAAATAATATTGCCCCTTGTGTTTGCTAGAGCATCAATAATTTTCTTCCTAATTCATATGCAAAATCTCCTTTCATGCATATGTAGGCCTTTTTTGTTTATTACAAATAACTTATGTCAGCTGAAAGGACTACAGAAATAGTGGACATTTTGTTTTAAAAGTCAGAAGACAATATGGGGGTAATCTTATTTTCTTCTCATTTTAGCAAACATTGATACAATATCTTTCCTTTGACTTTCTGTTTTTGCTCATCATCTTTGGAGCCATCATATAATAATACATGCAAAAAAATTAGCAAAAACATCACAATAATACGAGTATATAAGAAAACACGTTAAGGAAAACACAACACCTTTCCCTTACTCATGTTTCAATGTTACTGCCGGAATTGGGAACTTGGCTACCTCCTATCCTCTCGACGATGCCAGCAGAAAGGAAAAAGCTTGTACTTCCACCAGAAACAAACAGAATGTAAATGTCTACATTTTTTTCTGATACGGATATATAAAGTATTGAGAAGTAAAATTACACTGCCAGTCAGCTATAAATGGCCATTTCAATCCATGAGTATTACGCATTTAAAGGTCGGCGTGCCTGGCAATGTCGTTTAACTATGTCAACAGACACCGAGAATGCGTTCTTGAAGAATATTCACATGTTAGAGGCATAATAGGACAGTAACTAGCTCAAAGAGCATTCAAGACAGAGCAAGCGCTCAGGTGAGCCAAGCGACCACCTTGAGAGCAAAGCAATGCTCTACACTCACCTAAGTGAATGCTGAGTATGCAAAATGTGAAAGGAATTTGAGCCCACACAGGACACCGATGTACCACTAGTGTAAATGCCTGGCTCATGTGCTCTACCCCAATAGGTAAAGATATCTCGGAAAAGTGTGACCAATCACGGCTGTATGATACAGGCTTGCTGTGAGCCTGTAGAGTATTGTAGTGTGATCAGGAATTGGGAGGGATTGAGATTACTTTTTTCAGCAAAATTATCAGGTGAAAGCTATATAAAGGATAGTTTTCACCTTACTACCAGGATAGGACTGCAAATTACTGTATGGACTGCATCCATTCAAAAGTCCCAAAGGGTCAGTGACAGAGGGAGATTATGGCAAAGCATATCTCCCAAGTGAAAGGCTAGCTTCTACTTGAGTGCACTGAGAGGTAGTTTGTTAAGCTAACCTCCTAAACTGCTTCAAAAGACTTGATCGCTGGCAAAATCAGGTGATACGATCACGAAGGAAACAGCTTCCAATAAGTTAGGCTTAAAATATTAGGCACTTGCCAGAACACATATTGCTCATGTGTCCCCAATTGATTGATTGATTTAAAGCTTTCAGGCATCCTGACATCTAAGGTCATTGACGTCGATATCATTTATTTTATATAAAAATTAATAAAATATTCAATTGAAACCATAAAAGTTGAATGTCAATATAGTCGTTAAATAATTTTCAGAAGACCTAGTTCTGAAATAAATCTAAAAATGCCCCTCACATAATAGGACACATCATGTCCAAAAATCTTGGCAAGGATGAACATTGCATCCTCACCGCGAGCCTCAAACAGACATCTATTTCTCAAGTTATTATAATTAGGGCATTCGGTCAACAAATACCTCACTGTTAAAGGTACTAAACAGTCGTCCCAATACGGTTGGTGTTGGCCCTTCAGCAGAAACTCGGGTGTCAACCAAGTGTGACCAATACGGAGACGACAAAGAGTCTTCTCCCATTTTCGGGGCATCATGTTATACCTCCAAGGAGCTATAACATTTGTTACTTCTCTTATTTTAGTGTCATCTAGATTTCCCCAGTGCTGTTGCCATTTATTACAAACCAATTTCTTGGTGTTAGGTAGGAAATCATAATATGGAATGGGATACCTTCTTGGTAGCAACTCGGATGCAGCATTCTTCGCCAGTAAATCTGCCTTCTCATTACCACACACACCTATATGTGCTGAAACACAATAAAATCGAACCATTACACCTCTCAGTCCAATAATAAAAAACCATTCTAAAATTTTTAAAACTAGAGGGTTACTAAAATTAAAAACTTCTAAAGCTTGAACACTCCTTTCATCACTAAAAATTGTAAAATTACCCTCCTTTTCCAAAGCTATTTTCTCAATAGCGGTTAGTATGCCATACAGTTCAGCAGTAAATATGCAAACTGTAAGAGGAAGTGAACCTCTACAATTAAAACCATTACTATGTACTCCACCTCCAATACCAGCATCAGATTTGGAGCGATCAGTATATATAAAAGTCGATCTCCTATGTCCTGCAACATGTTCCATAAAAAGAGACCTGGATTCTAAGTCAGTCATATTCTTCTTAACTTCGATAAAGTATTTACAAAAAGATACCTCTGGTAATTTCCATGGAGGCATTGATGATACCTTAAATGGAAGCACCTTAAATCTAATTATATCAAGATTGTTTAATAATTGTTTCACAAGAAAGCCATAAGGTTGAGGGGATTTCGGGTGTAACTCAAAGTATGTTGAATGCCTTACAAGGCTTGCAGTCTAAAAGGCTAAAGAATTAGGGAGTCTTTGCTTTCTAAAAGCAATACCGAGTAATAGACAACATTCTGTAAAGGTCTACAGGTAACTCTCCGGCATCAACAAGGAGACTTGGGATAGGTGAGGTTCTAAATGCTCCTGTGGACAATCTAATACCAGCATGATGTACTGAATCTAATATTTCTAGCCTACTTGGGGTGGCTTAGGAGTATATTTCACATCAATAACTAATTTTGGAAAAAATCAAGGGCTTGTATAATTTTAAAATAGTATTAAGGTCTGCCCCCTTGATGTATGGGACAATACTTTTAAAAGATTCAGAGCCTCAAGACATTTAGCTTTCAATGCTTTTAAGTGAGAAACCCATGAAAGCCTACAATCAAATATCAAACCTAAAAATTTAGCTTCACTTACACATGGGATCCATTGACCTTTAATGTGTTATATCCGGGTCTGGATGTACTCCATGGATACGACAGAAATGGACATTAGTAGTTTTACTTGTCGAGAACTTGAATGCATTCATATAGGACCACTGGATAATTTTGTCAATTGGGAGTTGTATTTTTCACTCAACCATTGCCATTCTAGCTCCAGAAAATGATATGGAGAGATCATCCACAAATAATGTTGAGAGAACATCCCGGGAATGATTGATTGATTGATTTAAGATTTTCTGGCATCCTGACATCTAGGGTCATTGACACCGATATATTTTCTATAAAAATTGAAATAATATTAGATTAAAATCATAAAAGTTGAATGTCACGATGAAAGTTACATAGTTTTCAAAAGACCTGCTTCTGAAATAAATCTAAAAATGCCACTCACATAGTAGGACACATGTCCAAGAATCTTGGAAAGGATGAACCTGCCGTCCTCACCTCGAGCCTCAAACAGATATCTACTTCTTAAGTTATTATAATTAGGGCATTCAGTCAACAAATGCCTCACTGGTAAAGGTACTAAACAGTCGTTGCAATACGGTTGGTGTTGGCCCTTCAACAGAAACTTGTGTGTCAACCGAGTGTGACCAATACGGAGACGACAAAGAACCGTCTCCCATTTTCAGGGCATCATGTTATACTTACAAGGTGATATGACATTTGTTACCTCACTCATTTTATTGCCATCTAGATTATCCCAGTGTTGTTGCCATTTATTAAAAAAACAATTTCTTGATGTAAGATAGGAAATCATTACAGGGAATGGGGTACCTTCTTGGTAGCAACTCGGATGCAGCATTCTTTGCCAGTAAATCTGCCTTCTCATTCCCAGACACACCTACATGTGCTGGAACCCAACCAAATCGAACTGTTATACCTCTCCGTCCAATATTAAAGAGCCATTCTAAAATCATTAAAGATAGAGGGTTACTAGAATTAAAAACTTCTAAAGCTTGAAGAACACTCCTTGCATCACTAAAAATTGTAAAATTACCCTCCTTTTCGAAAGCTATTTCCTTAATGGCGGTTAGTATGCCATACAGTTCGGCAGCAAATATGGAAGCTGTAAGAGGAAGTGCACCTCTACAATTAAAATGACAAATTCGGAGATAATTTGTATTTTTCCTAACCATACAAACCTTAGCTATTTACATTGGGTTTACCTTCCGGCGTAGCTGAAATTGACGAGCCAATAGATTTTAACGAGGGTTAACTACCCCCGTGCTAGCTAGCGGGGGTAGGGGAAGGGGTAGCTTGACTTGGGGGACAGGGCTGGCGGGCAAATATGTGTAAATAGCTAAGGTTTGTATGGTTAGGAAAAATACAAATTATCTCCGAATTTGTCATTTGTTCCGTAACCGAAATACAAACCACGTTATTTACAGTGGGTGACTTACCCATTAGGAAGGGTGGAAAGTCCCCAGCCTTACTGACTTTGGCTTTACCAGGGGACTCCAACTCCAAGTGAGTAGCACTCGAGAAAAGGAGTCCCTGCCCCTACATAAGTTGTGTGTGGAGGAAAGAGCGTGACTCGTCCTATGAAGTTGACCTTGAGACCTTTAGATAGGAATCCAGGATAGGACGTTCCCAATACCACCTAGTCAGGGTATGGGGGACGCCACAGTATTAGGCTTAATACTAAGAGCACAAGGAAGCATGGTTTACCTGCAGAGGTTGAGGTCAGCTATGCGGAGACCAGGATGCTGCTTCCCCAAGAGAGGGGAGGATGAAGAAAGAAGTAAGGGTTAGACATACTCTTTCATTCGCGCAGACTAAAACCGGGTAACAACGCCCTCAACCTACTGCTACTTGTCCATAAAGGAGCCTGAGGCTAGACCAGCTATTGTGCAGCCACCACAGGGCCGATAGAAAAAGTATCGAGGCTCCTGTGGGTCACGTCCTGCAGGTAGTGGGCTGTGAAGGTCATCTGACGCTTCCAGACCCCAGCTTGAAGTACCTGCGTCACAGAGAAATTTCTCTTGAAGGCCAGGGACGTAGCGATGCCCCTGACGTCGTGTGCCCTAGGGCGACGTGACGGAGGAGGGTCCGGATTCAAGGCGTGATGGATAACCCTTCGAATCCAAGCCGAGATGGTGTTCTTGGTGACCCTCCTCTTCGTCCTGCCTGTGCTAACAAACAATGCTTGCACCTGAGGACGAACTGCAGCTGTTCTCTTCAAGTAACACCTCAGACTCCTCACTGGACATAATAGCAGCTGGTCTGGGTCGCTTGTTACAGAACGGAGACTCGCGACCCTGAAAGAGTCGAACCGTGGGTCCGGCACTCCAGGGTTCCGAGTCTTGGCAACAAACTCAGGGACGAACCTGAACGTTACCTTCCCCCATCCCCTTGAATGGGCGACGTCGTACGAGAGACCATGAAGTTCACTAACTCGTTTGGCAGAGGCCAAAGCGAGCAGGAAAGCCGTCTTCCAAGACAGGTGGCGATCAGAGGCCTGGCGTAATGGTTCGAAGGGAGGTCTCTTAAGAGCCCTGAGGACCCAAACCACGTTCCAAGGAGGAGGTCTCACTTCCGACTGAGGGCAGGTAAGCTCATAGCTACGTATGAGTAGAGAGAGTTCCAGCGAGGAAGAAATGTCCACTCCTTTCAGCCTAAAAGCCAAGCTTAAGGCTGAGCGATAGCCTTTCACTGCTGAGACCGAAAGGCGCATTTCCTCCCGCAAATACACAAGAAACTCCGCTATTGCTGGAATAGTGGCATCGAGTGGAGAGATACCCCTCCCACGACACCAACCACAGAAGACTCTCCACTTTGCCTGGTAGACTCCCTCAGAGGACTTTCGCAGGTGCCGAGACATTCTCTCTGCAACCTGTTGCGAAAAGCCTCTCTCCGTGAGGACACGCTGGACAATCTCCAGGCATGAAGCCGAAGCGAGGCTACGGCTCTGTGGAAGATGTTGCAATGTGGTTTTCTGAGTAGCTCGTGTCGTGGGGGAAGTTCTCTCGGGAGCTCCGTCAGGAGCTGCAGAAGGTCCGGGAACCATTCCGCGTGATGCCACAGCGGAGCTATCAGAGTCATCGACAAGTTGACCGATAGTCTGGTCCTATTGAGCACCCTTCTCATCAGACAGAACGGTGGGAAGGCGTACACGTCGATGTTGTCCCACCGTTGTTGGAAAGCATCTTGCCAGAGTGCCTTGGGGTCCGGGACTGGGGAGCAGTACAAGGGCAGTTTGAAATTCAAAGCTGTCGCGAACAGATCCACGGTCGGGGAACCCCACAAAGTCAGGACTTTGTTGGCTATCTGAGGATCCAAAGACCACTCAGTACTCACTATCTGCGAAGCCCTGCTCCGACTGTCGGCGAGCACATTCCTCTTGCCAGGAATGAAGCGAGCTGATAGCGTTATCGAGTGGACTTCGGTCCACCTCAGAATCTCTACTGCAAGATGGGATAGCTGCTGCGAAAAAGTACCTCCCTGCTTGTTGATATAAGCCACTACCGTGGTGTTGTCGCTCATCACCACCATGGAGTGACCAGCCAGGGTCCGTTAGAACTGTTGAAGAGCCAGGTAAACGGCCTTCATTTCTAGCAGGTTGATGTGCAGGTACTTTTCTGATTCTGACCAAAGGCCTGAGGTCCTCTGGTTCAAAATGTGCGGTCCCCACCCTTCTTTTGACGCGTCCGAAAACAGTGTCAATTCCGGGGGGAAGACGAGAAGATCCACTCCCTTTTGCAGGTTCTCGTCGACCAGCCACCACTAAAGGTCTGCCTGTTCCGAAGATCCTATCGGGACCAGGAAGTCCGGGGAATCGGATCCTTGATTCCACCGGGACTTGAGCCGCCACTGCAGGGATCTCATCCTGAGACGGCCGTTTGGAACCATACGGGGCAGGGAGGACAGGTGACCTAAGAGACGCAACCACGATTGGGCAGGAAGCTCTTCTCGCCTGAGGAAGGGTTTCACCACCCTCCTCAGCCTTGCTATCCTGTCGTCTGATGGAAAGGCTTTAAGGAGATTGGTGTCTAACACCATGCCTAGATAAACCAGTCGTTGGGACGGCTGCAGAGAGGACTTCTCGAGATTTACCACGATCCCCAGATCCTGGCAAAGTCCCAGAAGCCTGTCTCGGTGCCGAAGAAGGGTCGACTCCGAGTCTGCTAGGATCAGCCAGTCGTCCAGATAACAGAGGAGACGGATGCCGTTCCTGTGCGCCCAAGACGAAATCAGGGTAAACACTCTGGTGAACACCTGAGGTGCTGTGGAGAGACCGAAGCACAGCACCTTGAACTGGTAGGTCTTGCTGTCTAGGCTGAATCTCAAGTACTTCCTGGAAGACGGATGGATTGGGATCTGGAAGTACACGTCCTTCAGATCCAGTGTGCACATGAAGTCTTGTGGTCTCACCGCAAGCCTGACCGTGTCCGCTGTCTCCATGCTAAACGGAGTTTGCTTGACAAACTTGTTCAGAGCTGAGAGGTCGATGACAGGTCTCCAGGCTCCAGACGCTTTCTTTACAAGAAAGAGTCGACTGAAGAAGCCTGGGGAGCCGTCGACGACCTCCTGGAGAGCATCCTTCTTGAGCATGGTCTAGACTTCTGCCCGAAGGGATAGCCCCTTTACCGATCCCGTGGCATAGGAGCTCAACGACACTGGATTCGCTGTCAGGGGAGGTTGAGATGTCGTGAATGGGACGCGATACCCTTGGCCGATTACGGAGACCGTCCAAGCATCGGCCCCATGTTGCTGCCACCTGTGCACGCAACTTTGAAGGCATCCCCCCACAGGTGGACACGCGGGGGGACTGCCACTCCTAGCGTTTGCGGCCGCGGCCGCTCCCTCTAGGAGTCTTGCCTCCCCTGGAGGACTTACTGCCCCTCTTGTCCTTGGCAGGAAAGGGCAGGGGCTTAGACACCACTTTCTTAGCTGCCGGCACCTGCTTCGGTGTCTTGCGAGGCTGCTGCTGATGTTGCTGCGGAGCTTGAGGCTTGTAGGGCCGAGATGCAAGGGCCCTTTGGAGAAGGGAGTCCTGGCTAGACTTCCTCCACCTCTCAGCTGTACGTTCCATGTCCTGGGGCTCAAACAAATTCCCCCCGAGGAGGGAGGCGTGTCTGAGCCTGTTGACATCCACGGCGGGGACCTTCGGATGGATCTTCTCGGTCACCGCATCACGACGCTTGAGCACCGAGTTGGCCCACAGGTTGGTAACCTGATGTGCCAGGAACTCGATGGAGCGAGTGCCCGAGAGGAGGAAGGTCTCCAGGGCCTTCCTATTGCTCTCCTTAGACAGATCCTCAGAGCGCAATAGGATGCCCAGAGAACCTAGCCAGACATCCAGCCACGAAGTGGCCTGCATGGCGCACTTCGCGACCTTCTCATGGCTTAGGATCTCCGATGCCGAGAACGTCACCTGCCGGGCGGAGAGCTTCTCAAGAGGAACTCCCCTAGTAAGCTCTTCTACCGAATGGTGGAGGGGAAGAGCGAGGCTAGACTCCCCCATGATCTCAAAATACCTCCTCTGCTGGAGACGAGGAGGTGGGAGGAGTTTGTTCCCGGCAGAGGAACGACTGGAGGAAGCGAGTACTGCGAGCTGAGCGTTGGCCCTGGTTCTGGCACTCTTCAGCCCCTGGGACCAGGGCAGAGCCGTGCTGGCCTTTGGGGGCTTCTGAGTTCCATAAACCTGATCCAGGACCATGTCCTTGCCTTCACGAGGGGCGATCACAGGGTCCATGAACCCGTTGAGCTGTCTCATCAGGCCCAAGACCTGCCAGAAGGCATGCTCAGACTCTTGCTGCTCTCCTCCCTGCGGACTGGCAGCTAAGTCTCCTGTCCCCGGAAGCTCTTCCTGGGGAGACACGTGGACGTTCTCCCGGGGTCTAGCTGGTTCCTGACGAATACGTGCAGAAGACTTCAGCAACGTCTTGGAGTCCTTGGGTTCCCTCCTGGGCGGGATACAAGACTCCAGCAAAGTGGTCTGGTAGGCACCTTCCGCGCGAGACGATTCTCCTCCACGATGAGGTGACTCCCCCCTTGGTGCCGAGGGGGAGACCGCAGCCTCACTGGACTCTCCCGAGGACGGAAAAGCCTCGTCTACGGGAGAAGGAGAAAACGACTGCGAAGGGGACGGGGCCTTCCTGACGGACCTCTTAGGAACCAACTTCTCCCTGGGAGAAGTCACCACGAAGTCCACTCCTCTCCTTCTCTTCAGCGGGGGCGAGGCCGTCGCTGGCTTGTGTTCTAGATCTGCGAGTGCCGGCTTCATAGCCTTCACTAACGCCCACATCAGAGGACCAAACCAGGACTGCCGAGACACGGACACAGAGTCCGAAATTCCCGCTGGAGGGAAGGGGATCGGGCGATCCTTCGGAGTGGACACCACTGGAACTGCCTGCAAAAAAGAAGGGGAAGAAAGTTGCATTGACCTCTCCAAAGGTCCTTCCTGGTCCTGCAAAAGAGACCTGCGCTTAGGTGGAGGCGATCCCGACTGCGACCTGGCGACACACATCCCTGTTGCTGCCGCGAGGGTGACACGAAAGTCGCGCGCGAGGGGCTGTTGGAGTGCGGGCGCGCAATCCCGCACAGACAAACGAGCGCGGGGGTGATCGCGCGCTGGCGAGCGGGCGAGCTGGCGAGTGAGCGCGTTGGCGAGTGAACGCGCTGGCGCGTGGGCGAACGAGAGCGCTCAGGAGACCGCTGAGGGCCAGGAGACCGATAGTGTCCTGGAGACCTGTGACGCGTGGGCGAGCGATGGCGATTGATGACGCGTTGGAGAACGCTGGCGCGCAGGCGAGCGTTGGCGAGTGGTGGCGCGTGGTGGCGCGTTGGCGAGCGACCGCGCATGGGCGAGCTGATCGCAGGGGACCTATGTTTCTCCAGATCTGCTGGACGCTGACGCGTAGGAGAGCTCTTGCGCGCAGGCGATGGATCACGAGGAGGATCTGGAGATCGCCGGCGCTCAGGGGAACGCTGACGCGCTGGTGATCGTTGACGCGCAGGAGATCACTGACGAGCAGGAGAACGTTGACGCGTCGGAGATTGCTGTCGCGCTGGAGAATGCTGGCGAACAGGCAGACGGCGCGTAGAAGGCTGCGCAGGAGCTGTCGGTGCGACGCGCAAAGGCGAACGCTCGCGAGTGGGCTCAGGAAGAGGAGGCGCGTGGGCGTGCAGGAACTCTAGATGTACGCGCAGGAGACCGTGCAGGAGAAGCTGACGAGCAGGATCGCGAGGGCGAGGAAAAGTTGAGTCCTTGCCCATGTCCTGAACTGGAGTTCTAGGGCGCGTGGGCGAGCGTGGGCGCGTGTCAGGAACTGGAAGCACAGGTGCACGTTGACGAGCAGGAGACCGTTGGCGCGCTGGGCGCACAGCAAGAACAGGAGGATGTTCGTTGTCCTTAGGAGACCGCTGGCGAGCAGTAGGGCGTTGATCATCAGAAGAGCGCTGACGATTAGGAGAGCGCTGATGAGCAGGAGAGCGTTGCTGTGCAACTACGCATGAACGCACAGAAGGGCGCGAAGGGGAACCCTGACGCGCAAGGGAAGCGCCCACGGGTGGGCGACATCCCTTTGCCTCGAAGGGAACGGTGCCCATCGGCTGACGAGATCAGACTGCTGGCCGTCTGCACAGGAAGTAGAAGGTCTGGAAGGCGTGGGAGAACGTGAACGATCCCCGGAGAGGTCTAAGGACGCGGCTGCTACAGACTGCTTCTGGTGAGGAGTCCCCCTGTCGGAGGACGGAGGAGAAGACTCGAAAAGGCGCCTCTTGACACCCTTATAAGGAGACGGGAGGCCCTTGCGGCGAAGCGGACGATGAGCCTTACGGCGAAGGCGGCCACGAGGGAGGTCATCAGGATCATCAGTCCTACGAAGAGGAGTCTCAGTCAGAGTGCTCCCCCGAGGGGAAGACTTAGCCGCAGGAGAGCCCGTAGGACAGAAGGGGGAGGAGAGCCTTCAGCAACGTCATCCACATCAGGAGCCGCAGAGGTTTGACCAGACTCGTCGGAAGCCTCTGCCACCACGACGTCGAAGATAGACAGAGGATCTACCTCTGCTATCACCGGCGACTGCTTGACAGCGACCCCTAACTGAATAAGGTCAAACAGGGCTTCCTTGGAGGGCAGGCCCTTAAGCCCCAAGGAACCCCAAAGCTGAAAAAGATCATCATTATACATAGAATTAACATTATCACAATCCTCCCCCAGAGGAGGAGGGGGAACCGCCCCGCTATGGGAGGCCACACCCTCTCCCGCACCTCGAGGTCGGGAAACAGAACTAGGGCCTGCAGTCCCACTCGGCGGCCTCTCACTAGGAGCCGGACGAGGGGGAGCTTCGGAGGTTTGGGCGGCGGAAGAAGAGTCCCGAGAGCCTTCCTCCTTCAAGGCAACCCTCGAAGGAGAACGGTCTCTCTTGGACTTCTTCTTACGCCGGCGGGCAAACCTCTCCCACTGGGAGGTAGATCACTCTCTACACTCACTACATGTATTTTCACTATCACACCGTCGGCCTCGACACTGCGGGCAAAGGGTGTGAGGATCAGTATCCACCGCAGACATGAAGGTACCGCAAGGGCGGCCAGCAATCCGAGCCAAAAGTGAAGTGAAGCAAATCACCGGTGTGTGGGGGGGGAGGGGTAGCAAGCTACCCCTTCCCCTACCCCCGCTAACTAGCGCGGGGGTAGTTAACCCTCGTTAAAATCTATTGGCTCGTCAATTTCAGCTACACCGAAAGGTAAACCCAATGTAAATAGCGTGGTTTGTATTTCGGTTACGGAACAAATCATTATTATGTACTCCAAATCCTACGCCAGTATCAGATTTGGAGCCATCAGTATATATAAAAGTCGATCCCCTTTGTTCAGCAACATGTTCCATAAAAAGGGCCTGGATTCTAAGTCAGTAATATTCTTCTTAACTTCAATTAAGTATTTATAAAAAGATACGTCAGGTAATTTCCAAAGAGGTATTGATGATACCTTGAATGGGAGCACCTTAATTCTAATTATATCAAGACTGTTTAAATAATTGTTTCACCCGAAAACCATAAGGTTCAGGAGATTTTGGGTACAACTTAGATTAAGTGACTTACAAGGCTTGCAGTCTGAAAGGCTAAAGAATTAGGGATTTTTTGCTTTCTAAACCAATAACGAATAATAGAAGACATTCGGTAAAGGTCTGGAGGTTACTCCCCAGCATCAACAAGACTTGTGAAAGGTGAGGTTCTAAACGCTCCTGTGGACAATCTAATACCAGCATGAAGTAAAGAATCTAATATTCTTAACCAGCTTGGGGTGGCTGAGGAGTATATTTCACATCCGTAACTAATTTTGGAAAAAATCAAGGCCTTGTATAATTTTAAAATAGTATTGCAGTCTGCCCCCCTGATGTATGGAACAATACTTTCAAAAGATTCAGAGCCTCTGTAAAGGTGGACCATTGTTGGTGTTTATAATGATTGGTGCATGATCACTATGCAAATCATCTAATAGACAGTTAGAGCTTGCAACTGATAGGACTATGAGGGACAAGGTACCTGTATGAACATGAAAGTGTGTGGGCTCTACTGTATTAAGGAGTCCTATATCTTCATTCTTCAAAATTGATGATATAATATTACCCCTTGGGTTTGCCAAAACATAACCCCATAAAGGATGTCTACTATTAAGATCTCATAGCGACAGAAAAGGTTGTGGGAGTTGTTTAATCCCCTCTACAATATCATATGAGGTGTTATCATATAGAGGCCAGTAAAGAGAACAGATTATGTATTTTCTCCCTATATCAATCTGTACAACCACTGCCTACAGAGGAGTACAGATATTTGGGGAACATCTCGACGAACGTATACAAGACTTTCCCCATGGCTCCCTGCTCGTTGATCATATGGTGTCCTATAGCTAACATACTCTCGAGGACAAGGAGTATTAGCATCAAGCTTGCTTTTTTGTAGAAATACAGTTATAGGGGAGTGCTCACGTATGAGGAGCTTAAGTTGTTCATATTTTGCAGAATGGAGGAAAAAACTATGGTTTATTTTTTGGAAAACACCTTGGATGAAGTCTTCCCATTGGCAATATTTGATCTAACAATATTTCCTAGTGTTATCTCTAGAGAGGATCTTGATATATTGGGTTTTATGCTCGTCTTTTCCTTGTGTCCTTTTCATCTAATTGTTGAGGAGGATGGTGACCTTAACTTGAATTTCTGAATCATTCAATTTCCCTTCCAATTGATCAGAAACATCAGCAGGCAAGACATCATATTTATTTGAAGTCGTGACTAATGTTTCTTATAGTAGGAGGCGAGAGAGATGGAGGTCTCTCTCTTTTTCGATTGAAAGGTGGTGAGCTGTATGGTTTTTGCACTTTCCCCACTACAGGTTCACCAGGTAAATTGGTTTTAAGTGGAATCCCCATCAGATCAGGCAGGGACACGGCCTCAGAGAGGTTTGTACTATTGTTTAGAATGGGAGTAGATGGCTTTTGAATACCTTTCAGATCTTTAGGTATCTATTTTGATTTTTCTACAATTTCTGGATATAGATTTTCAATGGGACTTTCAACATCTTCAACTACTTTCATATGTATCTTTATCTTAGAAGTGGGAATATAATTTTCGTCCGTGTACTTGGGCAAGTTTTTCGGCAGAACCACTGAAAAAGGTTGCCCTGGTCTTATCTATTTATCAAGAGCTCTTTTACGGGCCTCTCTAAAAGTAGCCCTTTCTATGGTCCTAATGGCCTGAATTTCTTTTTCAAAAATAAATTTAACACAGCTTTTAGATGTAGCTGGGTGTGCTTCCCCACAGTGTATGTAATTTGGATTTTCTATGCATACTCCATGACTATTTTTTCCACAGTTGGCACAAACAGCTGGATTATTATTTAGTTTTTCCTTGCATTTCTGGCTTAAAAGGCCATACATTTGGCAATGATAACTTGACTCCTCAGTTCATCCTCAATTCCTTTTTCCTCTATGTCCAGCAATTCTGGAGCATATATCAGACCTCTACTCTGGTTGAAAGTGGGGTGGGAAATGCATTTGACACTATGTATTGAGTGTTTTCAATCTTTCGCCTTGTATTGGGGATAGTGTCTCTATCGAGAGACTTCCATTTCAATGAGGAAGAATTTTTGGCAGCCCTCCACATATAGCAACTATTTCCCTGTTAGCTTTAAAAACATTTACACGTTCATGTATTCCATTTTCAAATTCCAAAATGAAAAATTTCTCATAATTCACTACTTCATAGTGACCAGGTAATACCTCTACTTTTCTATATTTTTCTGTACTGTCATCATTTCTCACTCTCTCTCTTCTTCTCTAGTGTTTTCTTATCATTCTTCATGTGACGTGAGAAGTTCTAATTTTACGATATTAGAACCAGAGTTGAAGCTGTCTACCGAGGTCCGTGTTTGTATTTTCCAGGGCGTCAACAGAGGGGTTTGTTATTTTTGAAAGAGCAAGCCGGGATATCCAGCTCTTATCGAAGGATGTCAGTCATCCTATCCCTTGTGGCCCAACACGAGAAGAGGCTTCAGCGGGGACCACTCCTCTATTAGAGGGGGGCTGCCTCTCTTAAGGTGGGCGTACAGTGGTCAGTGGGGGTTGTTAGCCCCTCCCATCGGCGACTCCAACGCCTGGCGTCACCCAATACCCGCAAATATGGGCGACTTACAACCAGATCACTGGAGCCCGACTCTTAACAGACTCGGTCTGCAACCAATAGGGTCTGCCAGAGGGTGATGGCGTCTAAATTGGCACAGGTTGGGATGGAACGCCGTCCATCCCACACTGCTTCTTTAGCAGCCAAAGTATAATCAAACAAGCAAAAGTCGTCAATAAATTCAAGCCCAAAAAGGAAGAGATGGGAGAAAAAAAAAGAAATAACCATAAGAAAAAGAGAAAGTGCTAACTGATTTAATTGGATTAACAGAGGCACTGAGGTCCAGTGGGAAAGTAGTTCCCACTATTCATTAGAGCCCAGCTGCTAATCCCTAAGCCCCCCATCCTCATCAAGGCTTCGGCATCTGGGGGGCCCGGGGAATGACTGAGGATATCGCATTAATTGCTAGTGCAAACAGGGTTACACACAGCACACTACCATGAGGAACTACTTCTTCCTGGCAATTAGTCTCTGATAGAGTTTCCCCCATTCTCACTTAAAAAACTCTATGTGAAAGAAATGACTGAATAAAAAGTGGTAGCTCTCCTCTTAATCCAAACTCATGAATTCTTTTAAGTATACCATATCTCCATGAGGTATCATATGCCTTTTCAAGGTAAAAAAACTCACATGGTGCTGTTTGGAAGCAAAGGCTTCACAAATAGAGGACGCAAGTCGTATCAACACATCAGTCATTGAGTGCATTTTTCTGAATCCACATTGAATGGGTGATAAAATACCCTTCTTTTCAAGATACCACATCAGTCTTACACTGACCACCTTCTCAATGATTTTACATAAACAAGATGTTGATGCAATTGTCCTATAATTTGCTGCTAAAAACTTGTCCTTACAGGGTTCTAAAAAGGTTAAAATAATGGCTAGTTCCCAAGCACTTGGATAACTATGATCAGGCCATATTCTATTAATAATGATTGAAATAAATAACTTTGTATTAAAATGTACGTGTTTAATCATTGCATATGGAATTCCATCGGGTCCAGGGGCCGCATTGTTACACGTAGCAAGTGCAAAATCAAATCCTCTTTCAATAAAAGGAGAATTGTATGACTCTTCCTTTCTTGCTGCGAAATTTAAAACTTTCTTTCTTCAATGCTCCTTTATTGGTGACCGCTGCTTCACACTTGCATGATACATTTGAAAAATGGTCAGCCAAGGCATTGCTAACTTTGGTTGCTCCAGTCATATATAGAACATTTACCCTTAACACTGGTGGTGGGTTTGGGGTGAATTTGCCTGCTATCTTTTTCACTTTCCTCCACACAGATGATGATGGTGTTCCACTGTTAATGGAGGAAACAATTGACAACTAAGATTGGCGTCTAGCTGCTTTCATGGCACGACGGTACTGTGCTCTACATTTCTTGTATAAGACTAAATTCTCCTCAGTATGGTGCCTGCGCAATCAAGTTGAAGACTTTTTAGTGGCTCTGTGCAGGGCAGTTAGTTCTGATGACCACCACGGGACTGGTCGTCATTTGAATATCCTGGTTGTTCTGGGAATGGAATTGGCTCCTGCTGTGTGAAGAGTTCCATTAAGTAAGTCTATGGCATAATCAACACTCAAACTATTCTGTATTTCCTTCAATTTCACTTAGCTCCCAAAATCTATCACAGTCCGCCTTATCAAGATTTCATCTTAGCGATCTCTGTGAAGGTAGACCATTGTTGGTGTTTATAATAATTGGTGAATGATCAATAGTATGCCAATCATCTAATGTTCTCCAATTAATATCAAGAAGACAAGAGCTTGCAACTGATAGGTCAATGCAGGACAACAAACCTATCTGAACATGAAAGTGTGAGGGCTCTTCTGTATTAAGAGTCCTACGTCTTCTTTCTCCAAAATTGATGACATATTACTACCCCTTGAGTTTGCCAAAACATAACCCCATAAAGGATGTCTACTATTAAGATCTCCTAGTAAGAGAAAAGGTTGTGGGAGTTGTTTAATCACCTCTACTATATTATCATATGAGATGTTATCATTTGGAAGCAAGTAAAGCAAACAGATTGTGTATTTTCTCCCTATATCAATCTGTACAACCACTGCCTGCAGAGGGGTAGATATAGACAAAGATATTTGTGGAACATCTACGTACGTATATAAGACTACCCCCATGGCTCCCTGCTTGTTGATCATATGGTGTCCATTATCTAACATACTCTCGAGGACAAGGAGTGTTAGCATCGAGCTTGTTCTCCAGTAGACATACAGTTATAGGGGAGTGCTCACGTATGAGGAGCTTAAGTTTTTCATATTTTGCCCTTAAACCCTGGAAATTCCATTGCAGAATGGAGGAAAAAACTATGGTTTATCTTTTGGAAGACACCTTGGATGAAGTCTTCCCATTGGCAAAATTTGATCTAACAATATTTCACGATGGTATCTCTAGAGAGGATCTTGATATATTGGGTTTAGTGTTCGTCCTTTTCTTTGTGTCCTTTTGATCTAATTTTTGAGGATGGTGGTGGACCTAAACTTGAATTTCTGATTTATTATATTTACCTTCCAGTTGATCAGAAACATCAGCACACGAGACATTTCTTTGAAGTTGTGACTAACGTTTCTTATGGTAGAAGGCGAGAGAGATGGAGGTCTCTCCTTTTTCAATTAAAAGGTTGTGAGCTGTCAGGTTTTTGTACCTTTCTCACTGCAGGTTCACTAGGTAAATTGGTTTCAAGTGGAACCTCCATCAGATCCGGCAAGGACACAGCCTGAGAGAAGTTTGTACTATTGTTTAGAATGGGAGTAGATGGCCATTGAAAATCTTTCAGATCTTTAAGTATGTTTTGATTTTTCTACAATTTCTGGGTAAAAATTTTCAATGGGACTTTCAACCTCTTTAACTACTTTCATATGTTTCTTTATCTTAGAAGTGGGAATATAATTTTCGTCCGTGTGCTTTGGCAAGTTTTTCTTCAGAACCATTGAAAAGGGTTGCCCTGGTCTTATCAGTTTTTCAAGAGCTCTTTTACGAGCCTCTCTAAAAGTAACCATTTCCATGGTCCTAATGGCCTGAATTTCTTTTTAAAAAATAAACTTAAAACAGCTTTTAGATATACAGGTAGTCGCCGACTTACGACCGAGATAGGGACCGAGAGATGAGTCGTAAGTCGAGTTCGCCGTATGTCGAACTAGAAAAGTGAAGTTTCCGTAGATTTATTTTGATACGTTATGATTCGGCAATCATCTGGATCATATTTTGTCAATATTTTCTTACTGTATCATTATTCCATTTTCTTGTTTCATAGGATATCATATGCACTATAAATGCATTTTTGTATTCTATTTATCAATTTTGGAAGCATTTTACAATCGAGTACTGAAAATTTGGTTTACCTTTGGTTATGATCAGCTGATCTGAAAGTGCCGCTACCAACCGTATCAAAATATGGCGTACATACGTATGGCATATTTTTTTATCAATTCTTAACTTATTAGAAATATCTTCATGATGAAAATTACATCAACGCCAATATGTTACAGGAAATCAGTTTCCATATAGTTCGTCTAATCATTAGGTATAATGCGAAATCGTTGTAGCTCTTTCTCTGTGTGTGTGTGTGTGTGTGTGTGTGCGCTGGCTCTCGCTATCGCATACGGGTAGTTCATTTTTAAAGCTTCATACAGTATTCTAGTTCAATATTAAGCCTTTATATTTCATTAGACATTACTGTGTTTAATTGTGGTTTATTAAAGCACGTTTATATTTTATTTTTCAATTTCTTGAGCATATCAATAATCAACAAATACTTTTGATTTACTTTCGGTTGGCATCAGCTGCCCTATTACTAATATGAGCACATATATATAGTGCGGATAACAATGATTTTTATAATTTTCTTGACATTCGAAATTTCTTCATAATGCAGATTACATCAGCGCCAGTATGTTATAGGGTATCACATTTTCCATACAGTTCGTTTATAGACCTTCTTATTAGTTATAAAAGGAATATATATATTCTCTCTCTCTCTCTCTCTCTCTCTCTCCTCTCTCTCTCTCTCTCTCTCTCTCTCTCTCTCTCTCTCTCTTTTTTATTTTTAATTCAGTTTTGTATATTCTTTTTGAAAATTATTAAAAAATTCTATATATCATTATTCGATGTTTCAATTATGGGAATAGTAACGCATCGGAAGGAAATCACTTGATTTGCCTCTCGCCTTCCGCCAGAAATATGACGTCATCAGACTTTTTATCTTAAATTTACGGTAAGTTGTACTAATCTTATAACTAACTAATGATACAGACCACTAAAACACTTGATATCGTTACTGGGTGTTTCGATGATGGGAATGCTGTAATACGATTACTCGGTAACAATGAAAGGAAATCATTCGGTTTGTCAGCGCGCTTCCGCCAGATACATGACGTCACAAGACACGTGACGTACAGTAAACTCTACGAAGAATGACTTGCAAAATATGTAAATTCATTTTCTTTGTTTCTCGCAAGAAATGAAAAGAAAATACTAACTTAACAAACAAAAGTGTTTTATTTTTATAATGTAAAAGGAAATATATTTTCAAGAAAATATTTGCCCTATTAGTATATTTTCTTTAGATAAACATCGATCCATTATCAGAGATTAAAAAAGTAGCATTCAGTCAAATTTACGCTACGTAGTACTCATGACAACCGATACAGACCCTTGAAATACTTTGTATCATTATTTAATATTTCGATAATGGAAATACTAATATTAATCGTTAGCCTATTGGAAGGAAATCACTGTATTGCCCGGACACTTTCCGCCGGTGATGTGACGTCACCAGACATAATATGAACTAGACAGATATTAAAACTTTTCTTAATGTATTTTTAACTGAAAATAAATACTGAATATTAACAATAAAAGAAAATAAAAATTTACCAAGATAAATCAGTTTATATATATACAAGAAAATTGATTATTTTCAAGGAAATATTCGTCCTATTTCCGATAAACTTGTGATGTCATCACCCTGAAAAAAACGTCGTAAGTCGAATAGTCGTATGTCGCATAGGTCGTAAGTCGAGGAATACCTGTAGCTGGGTGTGCTTTCCCGCAATGTAAGCAATTTGGATTTTCTATATATACTCCACAAACAGCTGGCTTATCATTTAGTTTTTCCTGGCATTTCTGGCTTAAATGGCCATACATTTGGCAATGATAACATCGCAATGGTGAGGGGATATATGGTTTCACCTTGAAAGATAGCCAAACAGCTTGAATAACATTTGGTGATCTACATTGATCAAATGTTATAATCAAAGTTGCAAAAGGAATACATTGTTCTCCAACTCTCTTTCTCATTCTGACTACTTTTACTACTCCTTGACTCCTCAGTTCATCCTCAATTTCTTTTTCCTCCATGTCCAGCAATTCTGGAACATATATCACACCTCTACTCTGGTTGAAAGTGGTGTGCGAAACGCATTTGACATTATGACCATACAATGTTCTGAGTGTTTTCCATCTTTCACCTCTCTAGGTTGGCCAGGGCACCAGCCACCCATTGAGATACTACCACTAGTGTGTTATAGGGTCTTTAGTCTGGCCAGACAGTACTACATTGGGTCCTCTCTGGTTACGGTTCATTTTCCCTCTGCCTACACACACTGAATAGTCAGGCTTATTCTTTACATATTCTCCTCTGTCCTTATACACCTGACAACACAGGTTACCAAACAATTCTTCTTCACTCAAGGGGTTACAGCACTGTAATTGTTCAATGGCCACTTTCCTCTTGGTAAGGGTAGAAGAGACTCTTTAGCTATGGTAAGCAGCTCTTCTAGGAGAAGGACACTCCAAAATCAAACCATTGTTCTTTAGTCTTGGGTAGCGCCATAATCTCTGTACCATGGCCTTCCACTGTCTTAGGTTAGAGTTCTCTTGCTTGAGGGTACACTCAAGCGCACACTATCTTATTTCTCTTCCGCTTGTTTTGTTAAAGTTTTTATAGTTTATATGGGAGATATTTATTGTTGTTACTCTTCTTGAAATATTTTTTCCTTTTATTCTTTTCCTCACTGAGCTATTTTCCCTGTTGGAGCCCCTGGGCTTATAGCATCCTGCTTTTCCAACTAGGGTTGCAGCTTAGCAAGTAATAATAATAATAATAATAATATCGAGAGACTTCCATTTCCCTGGGGAAGAATTTTTGGCTGCCCGCCACATATAGCAACTATTTCCCCGTTACCTTCAAAAACACTTACAAGTTCGTGTCTTCCATTTTCAAATTCCAAAATAAAAAATTTCTCATAATTCACTACTTCATAGTGACCAGATAATACTTCTACTTCTCTATATTTTTCTGTACTGTCATCATTTCTCACTCTCTCTTTTTCTTCTCTAGTGTTTTCTTATCATTCTTTACATGACGTGAATAATGTTCTAATGTTACGATATTAGAAAACGAGTAAGAGCTGTCTGTACCGAGGTCCATGTTTGTATTTTCCAGGTCGTCAACAGAGGGGTTGGTTTTTTTTGGGGGGGGAAAAGGTAAGCTGGGTTATCCACCTCTTATCGGAGGATGTCAGTCCTACTATCCCATGTGGCGCAACATGAGAAGAGGCTTCAGCGGGGACCAGTCCTCTATTAGAGAGGGGCTGCCTCTCTTAAGTTGGCCGTACACTGGTCAGTGGGGGTGGTTAGCCCCTCCCACCAGCGACTCCAATGCCTGGCGTCACCCATTAACCGCATATATGGGCGACTTAAAACCGGATCACTGGAGGCCGACTCTCAACAGACTTGGTCTACACCCAATGGGGTCTGCCAGAGGGTGATAGCGTCTAAATTGGTACAGGTTGAGATGGAATGCCGTCCATCCCACATTGTGCCAAATCCAAAGCAGCAGCCAAAGTATAATCAAACAAGCCAAAGTCGTCAACAAGTTCAAGCCCAAAAGGAAGAGATGGGAAAGAAATAACAAAAAGAAAAAGAAAAAGTGCCGACTGATTTAGTTGGATCAGCAATTATGCACCAAGGTCCAGTGGGAAAGCAGTTCCCATCGTTCATTAGAGCCCAGCTGCTAATCCCTAAGCCCCCCCTTCCTTGTCAAGGCTTCAGCATCTGGGGGGTCATGTGTCCCCGCTGACAGATCAGGGAAGTCTAATATTACCCAAGAAAGTAATGGTGACTGTTCACCTTTAGCCAACCTAAAGCATTAATGAAGCTATGATATTAATCGCATCTACAAACGAAGAACAATATCTCTGAGGCGCTAATGCGTCATATTGGAAATAAAAACCAAAAGAGAAAATTCAAAATTTTACCAAAGCTAGTGAACATAGAAAAATATCCACCACAGAGAAGATCAAAGTGAAGCGGGGGGATGTTTCTCCCTGCTACCACTTGTAACAACCGAAACAATTGTTGACACCTCATTAAAAGTTTTTACAGCCATATGCCAGCTTGTGCAGATTTCTCCTCCAATGTAAAGAACATAAATTTCGTATTTAGTGAAAGAACTGAATATTCAGTACATTACGAGCAATACATGACTTTATTGATATGAGACCTTGCTTCTTTGACAAAGTGAAATTTAACACAGGTTGAATAGATGGAACACACATCATCACACAAATACTTACTTTGTCACCACTGGAATAGAAGAAATATTTCAGTTTGACTATATTACAGTGTTCTAGTCTTCTCATTATCTGCAATTCTCGATTCTGAAAAAGAAAATTTGAGAAATTAAAGAGAACTTGCCAATATATTGTTGATAATTCGAATAGCATGGTGATCAAGAAAATTGTGGTATAAAATTTCATATCTATCAGATAAAAACTCGAGAACTAAGAATATTTCAACCTCGGGTAAATAAAATAATGACAAAACAAAATAACTATATAATAGGAAATCACCTTTAACTTTTGTGGACAAAATTTATACCAAATTTCCACTAGATAACATTAAATATTACCATTCAAGTGGCCAAAAAAAGCCCAAAATTTCTATTTTCTTCCACACTTTTAGTTACTAAAAATGCCTACAACACAATCTCAAATATTCAATCCACCAACATAGTGAAGCATTTACTTCATTTAACATTCTTCGATTTGCATCTGCTATTCTTTGATTCATCGGCTCAATAATTGTTCTACCTTCATTAGCCAACCTGTACAACATCCAATCTTGAAATACAGTCCACCTTCTCTGTGTTAAATACTAACCTCTTTTCTCTCCTTTACATAATGATATTACCAATCCTTCAGCTTTCCTGAAAATGATCTTCACTTCTATCATACAACTGTCCCTCAAAATTATCAACTTCACTAATGTTTTTTCTGCCACATTTCTTTTTCTTTTCTTAAAATCTCTCTATACACAAAAACACCCCTTGCTGTCCTTATTACAATATATTTTATTTTTTTAAGCTGAAAATACTGATTTTTCTATATAGTTTATGAAAAAGGTAGAGGTCCATTGCTTTATTTAAAAAATCAAACAAAAAGCACTGTATCAAAATTTTATATTCATGAACAATACCTGAATATCTCCAATACAAACAGAGTCTGTCATACACATTAACTATGTATTTATGTATGTATGTATATATGTACGTATGTATATGTATTTCTCATTTTTATTTTACACCTTGAAGGTCAATGTGTATTGGAAGATTGATTGATTTGAAGTTCTCTGGCATCCTGACATTGAAGGTCATTGAAGCTGTTATCATTTATTATAAATAAAGATTAAAATATTCAATTAAAGCCAGAGAAGTAAATATGTTACAAAAAATAAATAGCATTAAGAAGACCTGCTTCTGATATAAACCTAATAATTCCACTAGAAGTTAATATGATATAAAAGTTAAATAGCATTAAAAGACCTGCTTCTGATATAAATTTAAAAATGCCACTGGCATTGTATGACATGTCCAAGGATCTTGGCAAGGATAAACCCGCCATCTTCACCACAAGACTCAAACAGATATCTATTTCTTTCAGTGCTATAAGTGGGGCATTCAGTCAACCAATGCCTCACTGTCAAGGGTATCAAATAGTCGTTGCAATATGGTTGGTGTTGCACCAGCAGAAACTCGTGTGTCATTCAGGTGTGACCAATGCAGAGACGACAAAGAGAAGTCTCACATTAACGGGACATCCCATTATACCTCTAAGCGGATATACCAATCGCAATTTCTCTCATCTTATTTTTGCTTAAACTATCCCAATGCTGTTGCCAGTTTTTATAAATAGAATTCCAAATTGCTGGTTAAAAAAAATCATCACAAAGAATGGAAGACCTTCTAGGTAGCAACTCGGCTGCAGCACTCTTTGCCAATTAATCTGCCTCTTCATTTCCAGACACACCCACGTGTGCCGGAACACAACAGAATCGAACTGTTATACCTTTTAGGCCAATAATTAAAAGCCACTCTAAAATCTTTAAAACTAAAGGGTTACTAGAATTAAAACTTTCTAAAGCTTGAAGGACACTTCTTGAATCACTATAAATGGTAAAATTGCCCTCCTCTTTTAATGCTATTTTCTCAATAGCTGTCAAGTATGCCATATAATTCAGAAGTAAATATAGAAGATATTGGAGGAAGTGCCCCTCTACAGTTAAAAGAACTACTATATACTCCAAATCCAACGCCAGCATCAGATTTGGAGCCATCAGTATATATAAAAGTTAACTCCCTATGTTCTTCGACATGTTCCATAAAAAGAGACCTAGCTTCTAATTCTGTCATGTTTTTTTTAACACCAACAAAATATTTACAGAAAGATATCTCTGGTAATTTCCAAAGAGGGGTTGATGGTATCTTAAAAGGAAGTACCTTACCTCTAATTTTATCAAGACTGTTAAATAAAGGAGGTACCTTACATCTAATTTTATCAAGACTGTTAAATAATTGTTTTACTCAAAAGACATAAGGTTGAGGAGATTTTGGGTGCAACTCAAAGTATGTTGAAAAGCTTGCAGTCTGAAAAGCTAAGGTGGGGAGTCTTTGTAACCTAAACAAATACCGAATAATGGAAGACATGAGGTAATGGTCTAGAGATAACTCTCCAGCATCAACAAGGAGGCTTGGGATAGGTGAGGTTCTAAACGTTCCAGTGGACAATCTTAAACCAGCATGATGTATAGAGTCTAATATCTTTAATCAGCTTGGGTTGGCTGAGAAGTATACTTCACACCCATAACTAATTTTGGAAAAAATTAAGGCCTCGTATAATTTTAAAAGTTTTACAGTCTGCCCCCTGGATGTATGAGACAATACTTTTAAAACATTCAAAGCCTCGAGACATTTAGCTTTTAAAGCCTTTAAGTGTGGAACCCATGTCAACCTACAATAGAAAATTAATCCTAAAAATTCAGCTTTACCTACACAGGGGATCCGTTGACCTATCATGCATATATCTGGGTCTGGATGTACTCCCCGGATACGGCAGAAATGTACAATAGTAGTTTTGCTTGTTGAAAACTTAAACCCATTCATATCAGACCACTGAATAATTTTGTCCATTGCAAGTTGTAATTTTCTCTCAACCATTGCCATTCTAGCTCCAGCAAATGATATGGAGAGATAATCAACAAATAGTGTTGAGAGAATGTCCCAGGTAATGACTGAGGATATCCGATTAATTGCTAGTGCAAAAGGGGTTACACTCACCACTCTACCCTGAGGAACTCTCTCTTACTGACATTTGCTCTCTGATACCCACTCTCACTTGAAAAACTCTATGTGAAAGAAATGATTGGATAAACAGTGGTAGCTCTCCTCTCAATTCCATTTTATGAATGTTTTCAAGTACAGTGGAACCTCTACACACGAACGTCTCTACATCCGAATTTTCCAATATCCAAAGTAAAATTCGAGCAATTTTTTTACTCTACACCCGAATTTTATTTCGACACACGAAGTAAGCAATTTTCGTCGTACCGGTTGTATCCGAATTTTTCGACACGCGAAGTACAATTCGAACACGTTCCTACTCTACACCCGAATTTTTTTTCGACACCCGAAGTAAACAATACCCGTACGCGTAGACGGTACTCATAGCGCCGGATTTATTTTTTATTTCCGCCGATAGAAGGCAGCACTTCGACCTCGGAGGGACCCTCAATTAGCGTGGCTTGGGTCATTCCTCTGTTCTCGTCGGCTTCGTGTGGTTGTGCGCTGTGCATTCTGCTATTACAGTAACCGTATTTTAATCGTGATTTTTTGGGTACATCCTTTTACGGTTTTTTACGTAAAGCATGGGTCCGAAAAGGATTAGTTTCGCAAGTGGTAGTGGTAGTGGTGAGTAAAGGAAGAAGGAAATGCTTTCTTTAGAAGTAAAGCAAGAAATTATTGAAAAGCAAAAGAATATGGCCGAAATATGTCGACGATCTCGACAATCTTGAAACAGAAAGAAGCCATTAAAGCAGTGAAACCTTCTAAGGGGATCACCATTATTTCAAAACGTCGTAACCCTATCATAGAAGAGATGGAACGACTTCTGCTAATCTGGATCAAGGACAGAGAGATTGTTGGCGACACCATCACCGAAACTATTATCTGCGAGAAGACGCACGCCATCTTCACGGACTTGAAGGAGGCGAGCTCTAGGGGTAATGCTGGGGAGAGTTCAACAGAACCTTCCTCAGACGATTTCAAGGCATCTCGTGGCTGGTTTGAGAAATTTAAGAAACGGTCCGGGATTCAATCAGTTGTTCGCCACGGAGAGGCTGCTAGTGCGGACACAAAGGCTGCAGCTGACTTTGTGAAGAAGGCTACGTAGAGCAGCAGGTGTTTAATTGTGATGAAACCCGGCTGTTTTGGAAGAAGATGCCCAGTCGAACCTACATCACCGCCGAAGAGAAGAAATTGCCTGGGCATAAGCCAATGAAGGATCGGTTGACTCTTGCCCTATGTGCCAACGCTAGCATGGACTTTAAAGTTAAGCCCTTACTGGTTTACCATTCTGAGAACCCTAGGGCCTTTAAGGCACAGAATGTGGATAAGGACCAGCTTCATGTTTTCTGGCGATCCAACTCGAAGGCCTGGGTCACTAGGCAGTTCTTTGTCCAACGGGTTAACCAAGTTTTCGGTCCTTCTGTGAAGAAGTATCTTCATGAGCAGAAATTGCCTTTAAAGTGCCTGCTATGCCTTGACAATGCACCCGCTGTATCTTCCACCGAATATCACCTCTATCCTCCATCCCATGGACCAGCAAGTCATCTCGAATTTCAAGAAGCTCTACACCAAGCACCTATTCAAGCAGTGCTTTAATGTCACGCAAAGCACGAACTTAACTTTGCGTGAATTTTGGAAAAGCCACTTTAACATCGTGTACTGCTTGAAGATCATAGACCAGGCTTGGGTGGGAGTAACTCGACGGACACTGAATTCTGCCTGGAAGAAGCTGTGGCCTGATGCAGTTTCTCCCCGAGATTTCGAAGGTTTTGACCCCGAACCTGATCCCGTGGTGGGTGCAGCGGAAGACGTAGAGGAAATCGTCTCCCTTGGCAAGTTCATGGGTCTGGAGGTCGACGCAGATGACATCACGGAACTCCTCGCCGAACATCACGACGAACTTACCACAGAGGAGCTCAAGGAACTCCATGCTATGTCTGAGCACATGAGTGATGACGAGGAAGGGATCGAGGAGGTAGAACATGTGTTAGGTGAGGCACAAATAAAAGAGATGTTGGGAAAATATCAAGACGTGGTCGACTTCATCGACAAATACCATCCAAAAGAATTGCATGTTTGTCGTGTAGTTGCGCAGTTCGATGATGTTTGCCTAACTCATTTTCGAAACATTCTGAAAAGCCGTACCAAGCAACTTTCTATCGATATCTTCTTTAAAAAAACTACGAAGCGAACTCGTGATGAAGAGGAAGGAAGTGGTTCAAAGAAAATGGCAAAGAGTGAAGAGAAAAAAATTCAATCAATTTTAAGTGGAGAGTGAAAGTGATTAAAATTAATCATCAAAAAGAAAAACAGAAAATGTAAAAAAATATATAAAATATAAAAATAAATAAGCTAAGTTAGGTTAAAGTTCACTTAGTGTAAGTTAGAATAAGTTACGGTAGTATACGTTTATCATAGTCACCCTCTCTACCTCCTCGCCGCCCGTCCATCTCTGCGTAGCAAGACCAACACCTGCGCTGGACTTTCTAAGGTAAAGTGACGCTAAAAACCTGTTTCTTATTTATTATTTCTTAATAATTATTCTTTTTTACATGTCTATTATCTAATTTAGAGTGCATATTGTCATGAGTAATTATGTGTAGTAATATATTAAGGAGTTATCATAGGTTTTTGGGCTCAACCACGGATTAATCCTATTTCAATGTATTCTTATGGGAAAATTCGTTTCTACATCCGAACATTTTCTACATCCGAAGTCGGTTGTGGAAGGTATTAAATTCATATGTAGAGGTACCACTGTATACGATATCTCCAAGAAGTATCATATGCCTTTTCAAGGTAAAAAAAGACTCACATGGTGCTGTTTCGAAGCAAAGGCTTCACAAATAGAAGACAAGTCGTATTAACACATCAGTTGTTGAGTGCATTTTTATGAATCCACATTGAATGGGTGATGAAATACCCTTCTTTTCAAGGTACCACATCAACCTTGCATTGACCATCTTCATGATTTTACATAAGATGTCAATGCAATAGGACGATAGTTTGCTGCTAAAAACTTGTCCTTAGCGGGTTTTAAAAAAGCTAAAACAATGGCTAGTTCCCAACCACTTGGGTAACTATGATCACGCCATATTCTATTAATAATGCTTAAAATAAATAAATTTGTATTAAAATGTATGTTTAATCATTGCATATGGAATTCCATCGGGTCCAGGGGATATATCGTTACATTGAGCAAGTGCGGAATCAAATTCTCTTTCAGTGAAAGGAGAATTATACGACTCTTCCCTTCCTGTTGAAAAATTTTAAATTTTCTTTTCTTCTATGCTCCTATACTGGTGACCAGGAGCTCCTTCACACTTGCTGGATACATTTGAAAAATGATTAGCCAGGGCATTGCTAACATCATGTGCTCCAGTTACATACTGACCATTCATCCTCAATACTGGTGGTGGGTTGGAGGTGAATTTGCCAGCTATCTTTTTTACTTTCCTCCATACAGAAGATAGTGGTGTTCTACTATTAATGGAGGAAACAAAAGTCATCCATGACTGGCGCCTTGCTTCTTTCATGGCATGACGGAACTGTGCTCTACAATTCTTGTACATAATTAAATTCTCATACGTTCGGCATCTACGCAATCGTGTTGGAGATCTTCTTGTGGCTCTGTGCAGGGTAGTTAGATCTGAAGACCACCATGGGACTGGTCGTCGTTTGCATAACCCTGTTGTTTTGGGAACTGAAGTGACTCCTGCTGTATGGAGAGATCCATTCAGTAAGTCTACTGCAACATCAATACTTTCAAACTGTCCTGCATCCCCCTCAATTTCGCTTAGCTCACGAAATTTATCCCAATCCGCCTTGTCAAGATTCCATTGTGGCGATCTCTGTAAAGGTGTTTTTAATGATTGATGCATGATTACTAGTATGCCAATCATCTAATGTCCTCCAATCGAAATTGAGAAGGCAATTAGAGCTTACGATTGATATGTCAATACCTGACAAGGTACCTGTCTGGACACGAAAGTGTGTGGGCTCTCCTGTATTAACACGTTGACTGCGATTGGCAATGCTGTGAAACGTCCCAATGGGCGTTATCTTTAACCCCAATTACAATCAGTAACCAGCTAGCTATTGACGTAAGAATTGTTATGGTGTATCCGTAAGGTAAGCCGAGTGCTCAGCCAGTGTAAAAAGTGTGACTTTATGTGGTACACTTTGCCTGACATAACAAAAGTCTTCATTACAGGCGTTGTGTACCTAATATGGACATAATAGATGTGGTCATATATGGCCCAAGTCGCCCAGAACGATTAGAGATAGTTCTGCTGGCGTTGTGTGCCGAATATGGTCACACTTTGGATGTTCAGTTATGGTGCATATCGCTCAGACTGATCTAGGGAATTAGCGTATGCAACATGTACCAGACGTGGCTCATACTCAGTGTGACAGACACATATATATAACACCTTTGTATGTTTTCATATGTGCACATAAAATTTGTAGTACACATGTGTGTATATAGGAATATATATAAACATACACTTGAATATAATACATTGTGACGAAGGAGGGAGAAGGTTGTGAACTCAAAGGCAGGATGCAATCAACTGAGTTATATATTAAGGAACACTCTTCTTTATATACAAAACCTCAAGGCAACAGGACATAACATGTTCGAGAGACAGACAATGTTCAGAGCAAAACAGCAGACATGAATTTTCATGTTCGTTTGAGTGCGAGGGAAGAGCGAAGATACAAGCATATTATATACAAAAGGAATTATGTACAATTGTGTGACACACGGTTGGTACATGGCTCCCCCTCTAAAAATTACATACTGAACATGTTAAATAGGTGCCCTGAATCTGGAGAGGTAGTAGTAAAAACTGCGCCGATTAGCGACAGTGAGTGGCTGTAGAAGTCGTTGGTTTGGGTGCGAGCGAGTGGTGGATAATGGGTGGCTGTGTTGCCGCTCCGGCTCGTCACGGGGTAGGCGAGTGTGTCCTACGGCATTCATAGGCGTGTGTGTCCTACGGCATTCCGTGTCCTACGGCATTCATAGGCGAGTGTGTCCTACGACATTCATAGGCGAGTGTGTCCTACGGCATTCATAGGCGTGTGTGTCCTACGGCATTCATAGGCCTACGGCATTCATAGGCGTGTGTCCTACGGCATTCATAGGCGTGTCCTTCGGCATTCATAGGCCTACGGCGTTCATAGGCGTGTATGTCCTACGGCATTCATAGGCGTGTCCTACGACATTCACGTCAGCTTCGGTTGAAGTTGAATAGATGTCCTCTTCGTCACGAGTGGAGGCGTTGATGGAGGTTTGAAAGTCATGAAGTGGGTTCACATCACGAGGAGAGCCGTCTGCGGCAGGTTGCAGGCGAGTAATACTGGTCATTTTCCCGAGGGTGAGCGAAGCCCTTTGGTCCCCCAACGGTTGTTGAGAGAGCTGAAAAAGCGTTGCTATACGGGCGGCTGGCGACGGCGAGTACTGCTGCAGAAGGTATGCGTTGACGGCGTCATAGTAACGGTGAGAGGCGGAGGGGGGTGGGGAGGGGGGAGGAGAGAGTCACTCCGGGGTCACCAAAGTGGCGATGCCGAGAGAAGGGTGTGAGGTGTAGGGGGGACGGGGAGGAGGGAGGAGCGAGTCACTCCGGGGTCACCAATGTGACGAAGGAGGGAGAAGGTTGTGAACTCAAAGGCAGGATGCAATCAACTGAGTTATATATTAAGGAACACTCTTCTTTATATACAAAACCTCAAGGCAACAGGACATAACATGTTCGAGAGACAGACAATGTTCAGAGCAAAACAGCAGACATGAATTTTCATGTTCGTTTGAGTGCGAGGGAAGAGCGAAGATACAAGCATATTATATACAAAAGGAATTATGTACAATTGTGTGACACACGGTTGGTACAACATATAAGATGTACATACTGTACATGTTACAGACACACACATTAGGAAACATATATACAGGCTGTATTTTTGTCAATATAAATTTATATTTTGCATAGATAAAAGTATTTACATACAAGTAAATTATTTAGGTCTTCTTCAGTTATTCATATATATCTGTCCATCTGTATACGGTAGCCCATCTTTTTGTACCTGTCTATCCACGTATATACATACATATATTCACACTTATGCGAGAGAGGAATAAAATGTGGAAAAGAACTCTTCCTTATGTCTGTATAAGAGAATATATTATAATATAAAATATTAGAAAATTAGATAAAGGAAGTAACAGAAAAAGGAATGACACACATACACACACAAAATGGGTTGTATTATATATATATATATATATATATATATATATATATATATATATATATATATATATACACACACACTTGCATATACAGACTGATATTCAAATTACCCATTGTCCCAATATGATGAAAAATTAACATCCCAGAGAATATTTGAATTCTTGCCTTCCTTTTAGTACCATATGTATGTATGTATGTATGTATGTATGTATATTTACTGTATGTATGTATGCATATATATATATATATATATATATATATATATATATATATGTGTGTATGTATGTGTATGTGTATGTATGTAAGTATTACTTTCTCTGTCAGTTCTACTTATTCCTTTATATTATATATATACACACTGTATATACGCAAAAGCGTACATATGCATACAGAAAACATTCCCTGACTAAAGCTACTGGCCCCAAAGCCAAGACAAGACAAAATAAAGGAAGTTCTGTAGCTCAAAAGAAAGCACGAAGAGTAAACACATAATGTGAGAATTGTGAGGGTAAACCTTTCCTTTGTCTCAGTTGTTTTAACTTGAAACAATCAGTTTGAAGAATATAAATTTGTGTATTTTATTGGTTTTTCTTATGTAGAAGCAAAACAGAAAAAAATGTTGATTTTATACTTGTACTCTAAATACTACATGATTTCCTTCATCATACATGGATATTTTTTCACCAAGAAAAGAACACTTTTTTTTCAGAAGTAAAATGTTTACCAAACTGATTTATTTTTCTATTGAATTTATATAAATATAATCTAGGGTTAAAAGGATAGCATTTTTATTGATCTAATGATAATGTTTTCTATTTATTTTTTTACTGAAAGAAAGAAAGAATTAAAAAAAAATATGCCCCTTTTGCTAGCATGTGAAGATTATTTTCAGTAATAAATAAAGTGTTTAGTTAATGTTCTAGTTTATTTTAATTAATTTCCAATATATTACAATAATATTTTGGTAAAAAAAAAAAGCCCATTTTGATAAAATTTTGATACTTCAAAAAAATATAAAATTCTTAGCATGTGTACCACATAGGGTACACATTGCTCATTCAGAGAGTCCTCTGTGAACCATGTGTGGAGCACATCGCAGTCAACGTGTTAAGGAGTCCCACATCTTCATTTTCCACAATTTATATGATATTTCCCCTCGTGTTTGCTAAGACATCACCCCACAAAGGATGTCTACCATTCAAATCTCTAAGTAAAAGAAAAGGTTGAGGAAGTTGATGAATCACCTCTGCTAAGTTATCATACAAAATGTTACTATTTGGAGGCAAGTACAGAGAACAAATTGTATATTTACTCCCTATATCAATCTGTACAACCACTGCCTGCAGAAGTGTATGAATAGACAGAGAAACTTGGGGAACATCTCCATGAACGTATATGAGACTTCCACCATGGCTCCCCACTTGGTGATCATATGGTGTCCTATAACTAATATATTCGCAAGGACAAGGAGTATTATGATCAAGTTTGCTCTCCTGTAGACAAATAATTAAGGGGGAATGCTCATGAATAAGGAGCTCAAGTTCTACATATTTGGCCCTTAAACCTTGACAATTCCATTGCAAACTGAATGAAAAAACTATGACTTATAATTTGGTAGACCCCTTGGATAGAGACTTACCATTAGCAGTTTTTGATCTAACACTATTTCCAGGTGGTTTTATTAAAGAGGGTCTTGATAGATTGGGTTTAGCATTTATGATTTTCTTTTTGTCTTTTTGATCTGATTGTTGAGGTGGTTAGTGGACCTCCACTTGAATTTCCGATTTACTTAAATTGACTTCCAGTTGATCAGAAACATCAACAGACAAAGCATCATATTTATTTGACATCATAATTTTTATATTCCTTATGGAAGGGGGCGAGCGAGATGGAGGTCTCTCTCTCTCTTCCGATTAATAGGTGGTGAGCTACCAGGTTTTTGCACCTGCCCCAATACAGGTGCACCTGGTAACTTGGTGTCTGGTGGAATCTCCATCAAATCAGGCAAGGACATGGCCTGAGAGAGGCAAGTACTATTGTTGGTATATAATGGGGGACGAAGGCTGTACAGAAGTGGGTAATGACCCAGTTTTAATACGCTGTGGCAGAGCCTCAAAATTCAATATGATTACCTTATCATGCAGTACTTTATTATCAGAAGTTACATTTCTTTTCTTAGAATTACTAGCCGTGCTAGGTGGGTTTGTTGTCTCCAGTGGTAAATTTTCCTTTGATTAGAAGGCCTTTGCATAGCTAGTTAATTTATTCAACAGTCTTTTTGCATGTCCCACACTTATGTGTTCTAAACTTGATTTGTTTAGGGCAGCTTCCTCCAACTTAAACAGTTTGCATCTCCTATCAGTTGATTTATGATTCAAATTGCAGTTTGAACACCTGGCCTCAAGTGTACATTCTCCATGAAGCGTTTTGTAGCAAATACCACACATTTTTTCATACTTTGGATGGGTGTCAAAATTTAAAACAAAGCATTGCAAGGGCCCAATTGTTTGAAAGGCCAAACTTTCATTTCCAATAACAATATGAAAAGGTACATCAGCATCCTGGAAAGTAAGTATAATCATTGATGTCCCAGGAACCTTATGCACTTTCCATACATTTAGTGGACACATAGAAAGTATTGCAGACCGAGTCAAGGATTTGGCATGGATGAGATAACTATTTTTCCCAAAATGAGATATATCTCCAGGTGCAATGGTTCCTATTTTTTTTCTGAATAAACTTAAGATATTTTAAAATAATTCCCTATTATCCCTTTAGGTTAAGCTACAAGCCACATTGGTGGTTTGAGTTTTCTCTGTGAAGGCATGGGTACATTTGTGTCTTTTTCAACCCAATCAGCAGGTTTGTATACATCCAATTCCTTTGGGACCTTATCACAAAGAGCTCCCATGATGTGCAATTCATTCATTTTAATACTACTAATATTACTAATGGCATTAAACGCTTCATCATGACTATCAAAACATATCCAAGAGTCCCTTTTTTTATCTCGGAGTCTCATCCTTATTTCCTTTTATCAATCCATAGCACTCAAATGCTCTGTATATATATCATAATTTGTCTCTAATGGAATTTGGGAAACATGAAGGATTCGTAGTTTCCTTGTGTTATCCAAATTGCTAGATTTTTTTACATCAGTAGAGTGGTCCAGGGGATGGGGAGTCAGTACAGTGGAACCTCTACATCCGAACATATCTACATCCGAATTTTCCAACATCCGAAGTAGAATTCGAGCAAATTTTTGACTCTACACCCGAATTTTATTTCGACACACGAAGTAAACATTACGCCATTGAGCGTAGAGTGCTCAGTACTCTGTTCTTGTGTGTATCATGTGGTTGTCCTCTGTTTGGTCTGTTATTAACAGTGCTTATTTTCTTCCTTTTCTCACATTTCCTTTTTGATTTTACCTATAATCATGGTGCCTAAGAAGCTAAGTTTCAGTACAGGAAGAAGGTAATTCTTTCATTAGAATTGAAGCAAGAAATTATAGAAAAACATGAGAGCAGTGTGCATGTGAGCGATACTGTATGGCTAAATAATATGGCCGGAATAGGCCTATGATCTCGAGGATCATCAAGCTGAAGGCAGCCATTAAAGCAAATAACCATCGAAGGGGATCACCATTATTACAAGACATCTAGCAATACCCTGGAAGAGATAGAATGCCTTTGGTTAATAGGGATAAAGGACAAAGAGATTGTTGGCAACGATCATTTGTGAGAAGGGCCAGCGTGATGAACAGAAAGAAAGGAAAAAGTGAAGCAAAGAAAACCAAGATAGCATTAACAAGCTCTTTTAAATAAGACTTCTCTCTTTTTCTGTTTCTCTCTAAACATAGCATTAACATGTTCTTTAAATAAAATCTCTCTCTCTCTCTCTCTCTCTCTCTCTCGTTCTTCTTCGCTGTTATAGTGTTAGATACGTCTACGTCTATTATTTTTTTTCCGAGAGAGAGAGAGAGAGAGAGAGAGAGAGAGAGAGAGAGAGAGAGAGAGAGAGAGAGAGAGAGAGTAAACAAAAATGTGTTTAGAGTACATATGATTTTTAACAGCGTCAACGAGTTGAAAAACAATTAAATGAAACTAAGAAAGTAATAACAGCTAATCTGAATTCCTTTATTAACTAAAGCAAATATTGATACAAACACACTCGTGTGCGTATGCACAAACACACACACACAGGTGCAAGAATTGCTACGCAATAAGAGAGACGGTCGGGGTGGAGGTAGAGATGGTGACTGTGATAACATACCGTAACTCGTCACTGAAAGTGATTGAAATAAAATAAATCAAAAGAAAAAAAATGTAAAAAATATGAAATATAAAAATTGAAAGAAAAAATAAATAAGCTAAGTTAGATTAAAATTTCCGTAGTGTAAGTTACGGTATGTTATCGCAGTCACCATCTCTACCTTCTCGCCGATCGTGTCTCCTCGTGCGTGTGTGTGTGTTTGCGCATACGCACACGAGTGTGTTTGTATCAATATTTGTTTTAGTTAATAAAGGAATTCAGATTCGCTGATATTGTTTTTTTAGTTACATTTAACTGTCTTTCAACTCGTTAACGCTGTTAAAAATCATATGTACACAACACATTTTTGTTTAATCTCTCATTTCTGTTTAATCTCTCTCTCTCTCTCTCTCTCTCTCTCTCTCTCTCTCTCTCTCTCTCTCTCTCTCTCTCTCTCTCTCTCTCTCTCTCAGAAAAAAAAAATAATAGACATCTCTAACACTAATAGTGAAGATGAACAGAGAGAGAGAGAGAGAGAGAGAGAGAGAGAGAGAGAGAGAGAGAGAGAGAGAGAGAGAGAGAGAGAGAGAGAG
>NC_090726.1:106085567-106153067 GCF_036898095.1 Palaemon carinicauda | reverse complement strand
CTATCAAGGGACTAACATTTCACAAAACATTTACACGTTCATGTCTTCAATTTTCAAATTCTAAAATGGAAAAATTTCATAATTCACTACTTCATAGTGAACAAGTAATATTTCTACTTTTCTATATCTTTCTGTACAGTCATCCTTTCTGACTCTCTCTCTCTCTCTCTTCTTCTCTACAGTTTTTTTTTTTTTCATCATTGTTTACATGACGTGAATAACGTTCCCATGTAACAATATTAGAACCAGAGTTGGAGCTGTCTGTACCAAGGTCCATGTTTGGATTTTCCAGGTTGTCAACAGAGGGGTTAGGTTTTTTTTTTTTTTTTTTTGAAAAGCAAGCTGGGTTATCCACCTATTATCGGAGGATGTCGGTCCTCCTATCCCATGTGGCCCAACACGAGAAGACGCTTCAGCTAGAATAGTCCTTTATTCTTTTATTAGAGAGGGGCTGCCTCTATCAAGGTGGGCGTAAAATGGTCAGTGGGGGTGGTTAGCCCCTCCCACCGGCGACTCCAATGCCTGGCGTCACCCATTACCCGCAAATGTGGGCGACTTAAAACCGGATCACTGGAGCCCAACTTTTAACAGACTTGGTCTGCACCCAACAGGGTCTGCTAGAGGGTGATGGCATCTAAATTGGTACAGGTTGAGATGAAATGCCGTCCAAATCACACTGCCAAATTCAAAGCAGCAGCCAAAGCATAATCAAACAAGCCAAAGTTGTCAACAAGTTCAAGCCCAAAAGGAAGAGATGAGAGAATAAAAGAAATAACCAGAAGGAAAAGAGAAAGTGCTGACTGGTTTAGTTGGATCAACAGTTGGGCACCGAGGTCCTGTGGGAAAGTAGTTCCCACTGTTCATTAGAGCCCAGCTGCTAATCCCTAAGACCCATCCTCATCAAGGCTTCAGCATTTGGGGGGCCAGTTCCTTGTGATGCGCAGTGCCTATCTAACCAGCGTAAGTGACCCCTGCCGGTCTATACTAATTCTAGTAACATGAACTGCCAGGCATCAGGAGTAAAAGTCGAAGAGACAGTTTGTCCATAGCCTTACTCCCAATCCGTCACCCTGCTGCCAGTGACTTCATCAAGATTTAGGGGGGCATTTCCTCCACACCCAAAGCTCTCATTACTTCAACCTGTTCATCCACCTATACGAGTATAACCGTTGGCAAATATGGATTGCTAAGATATACTGCCTAGCACAGTAAATATACATACATATATATATATATATATATATATATATATATATATATATATATATATATATATATTACATCTATGTATATACTGTTACGGCTGACGAATTATGGAAATTCCCAAGCTCCAAAACTCATCAGCTTTATCCTACATAAATCTGTTACACTTGAAAAGTACCTGAGCTCTGAGAATATTACACAACTCGCAGACGACAATACATATGAACACTGAAAATCTATAAGGTCTCTTACTTTACTCAAAACAAAGCTAAGTGATTACTTTACTTGAATTATTCTAAAACCAACCTCTAACTTAGGTTCTTAACCAGGGAACACGAGTAAAGTAATGAGGAAAAATATTGTTCAAAATACACTTTTTACAAAAACATATATTCTATAAAAAGTTACAATTCAAAATTATCACCAAAATCAAATCACTCGAAATATTAAATCTGAACTAAATCTTAGACTAACACAAAAGAAAGACGCACTGAAAAATTATACGAACACTTGTTGCACTGGAAATTAATTTAAGAAAATTTTTTTTTCTATTTTGACAAAAAAGTTAACACACTAGTGATTAAACAATAATGAAATTTACATACATTTAACTATTAAACTTTCGTCTTTGGTTCACACGAGGTAACAGAACAGTAATCTCACATGGCAAGTTATAAAATATACTTTTATTAACACACTACACTTTAAACTAATCATCCAATGATATCACCAATGTTTGAACACCACTACACACGATATACGTTGGATAGAAGTCACTTTTCACTTTTGAGAGGATATTCTAGACTCACTTGAGAGGAGAGAGGGCTGGCAAACTTTGGCTCTTTCAAAGGGATAGGCTGAATCTCTGCTGCTGCTTATGCATTGCTAGGTTCTTAATTATTTCCAGAACCTTCCAATTCGGCCTACTGGAAGCATGGGGGGGGGGGGCATGGTCTAGCGGCATCAAGGTTGCCAACGTAGTAATTGGAAGAAGGGGTACTAACCTTGCTTGTGAGGCAACCCTCCCTCATCCAACTTCGTCCCCCTGCCTCTCGTGACATTAAAAATCTAGAATTTTCACGTCTTTTCTAACCTTGTGGGAACATAAAAATGACTTATTCCTTAGTGCTCATACCTTGTGTGTGTCATACAGCATACCTAAAGGTTACATAAGACTTCGTAACAAAACTATGTGATATAAAAAGGTAATTCTTTGAAGCAACCTAAATTTACCAATACGAAACTGAATGAAAACACAATTAAATAAATGATGAAAGTCGTGTGTAATTCACATACAAGACTTAATCCTATATGCGTGGAACTAACCTTGCGAGCTGGCTATACATCTCTTGAATACAAAAACAAAATCATCATCTCCTCCTCCTACGCCTATTGACGTAAAGGGCCTTGGTTAGATTTCGCCAGTCGTGTCTCTCTTGAGTTTTTAATTCAATGCTTCTCCATTCAGCATCTACTTTGCGCTTTATAGTCCTAAGCCATGTAGGCCTGAGTATTCCAATTCTTCTAGTGCCTTGTGGACCAGTTAAATGTTTGGTGAACTAATCTCTCTTGGGGAGTGCGAAGAGCATGCTCAAACTATCTCCATCTACCCCTCATGATCTCATCCACATGTGGTACTCGGGTAATCTCATAGTTTCATGTCTAATCCTGTACTGCCATTTAACTCCCAATATCATTTTGAGGACTTTATTCTCAAATCTACTAAATCTATTGGATTGATTCATTGAAAGTTTTCTGGCATCCTGACATCTAAGGTCATTGATGCCGATAGCATTTATTGTATATGAAAAATAAAAGGGAATTCAATTAAAACCATAGAAGTTAAGATGTCATAATAAAACTTAGTTTGCAGAAGACCTGCTTCTGAAATAAATCTAAAAATGCCGCTCGCATAGTAGGACACATCATGTCCAAGAATCTTGGCAAGGATGAACCTGCCATCCTCACCTCAAGCCTTAAACAGATATCTATTTCCTAAGTTATTATAATTAGGGCATTCGTTCAACAAATACCTCACTGTTAAAGGTACTAAACAGTCCTCGGAATACGGATGGTGTTGGCCCTTCAGTAGAAACTCGTGTGTCAATCGAGTGTGACCAATACGGAGACGACAGAGTCGTCTCCCATTTTCGGGGTATTATGTATGTGATATGACATTTATTTCCCTCATTTTATTGCCATGTATACTATCCCAGTGCTGTTGCCATTTATTACAAACCAATTTCTTGACGTTAGGTAGGAAATCATTACAGCGAATGGGATACCTCCTTGGTAGCACCTCGGATGCCGCATTCTTCGCCAGTAAATCTGCCTTCTCATTCCGCGAGACACCTACAGGTGCTGGAACCCAACAAAACCGAACTGTTATACCTCTCCGACCAATAAAAAGCCACTCTAAAATCTTTAAAACTAGAGGGTTACTAGAATTAAATACTTCTAACGCTTGAAGAACACTCCTTGTATCACTAAAAATTGTAAAATTACCCTCCTTTTCCAACGCTATTTTCTCAATAGCGGTTAACATGCCATACTTTTCAGCAGTAAATATGGAAGCTGTTAGATTGGTTGATTTATGAAATTTATGGCCCGAAGCCAAACGCCGGAGCCGCAAGGACATTCAGCGCGTATATCACAAATTTTAAGTAATTTGTATTTTTCCTAACATACTCACCTAGAACTACTTTCTTAGGAGTTACTGGTAACTCTTCCCAACCGACCAGAATTTTGTGTAGTTTACCCTATACCCATTTTCTATGGGTGACCTCAGGCGGAGTGATACGCGCCCTGAGGCGACCCGGGGTCAGAGAGCGTGCTCAATTAGGTCGTGCTCCTCAGTAAGTTTCGTAACCAAAAAGGGTTCTCCTCAACCCTGCAGGACCGTCGGGGAAGGATGGGCGGGCCATAACCCGAAAGTACTTCTAGGTAAGTATGTTAGGAAAAATACAAATTACTTAAAATTTGTGATTTGTTCCAACACAGAGTACTTACCTAGAACTACTTTCTTAGGAGACTTAAACTTTAGGAGGAGGGAGTGTCCTGCAGGGACTAGGGTCAGACGGTTTAGGAGCACGATCGGGCGAAAAAAGGGGGCACCTCGGAGGGGAACTAGGTTCCTATGACCCCTACTAAAGGCTGAATGAAAATAGGGAAACTACCCAAAAAACTAACTTAGTGTCTAAGTGGCTTACCTCTGAACCATTACTTCTGAGACGTATTTCTTGTCGAAGACGTATATCCTGGCCGCCAGGCCCTCTTGATTCACACCCACGTTGGGGATTAAGGGTAAGGGAAAGGATGATAGGGGGGAAAGGTAAGGGATGAACTTGTGTCTCATGGCTTACCACCCCCGGTTTCCCTGGGGCCATGACCTTTAAATCTTTTGCAGGGCTGATATGACTGGGCTAAGGTTGAACCCGTCCCAGGATTTCCTAGAGCAGTCCTTCAGGTAATGTTCCGTGTAAGTGGACTGTCTGGACCAGGTACCCGCTTTCAGAATCTGGCCCACGGCCATGTTCTCAAACACAAGGGAGGTGCCTAGACCCCTAATATCATGAGGCCTTGGCCTACCTGGAAGAGGGATTCCCGAAACACCGTAAGCTCTCTTGATCACTTGTCGCAACCAAAAGGAGATTGAGTTCTTAGAGACTGGTTTCTTCACCTGACCAGTTGAGACGAATAAGCTCTTGATCTCCGGTCGAAGCCTGGAGGTCCTTTCAAGGTATTTTCTTACTGCTCCGACTGGGCATAAGAGTAAGTCTTTAGCGTTGTCTGACCTAGGGATCGCTGGGACCGAAAAGCCCTCGAACCGAGGATTCCAACAGGCTGGGTTCTGCGTTTTGGCCACAAAGTTAGGGACGAACCGAAAGGAGGCCTCCCGCTACCCTTTTGAGTGTGAAATTTCATACGATAATCCGTGCAACTCACTAACCCTCTTCGCTGAAGCCAGGGCTAAGAGGAAGACCGTTTTGAGGGTGAGATCCTTATCCAGGATGTCCTTGAGGGGCTCAAAGGGAGGTTCTGACAAGACTTTGAGTACTATGGCTAGGTCACACTGCAGTACCCTCACCTCCTGTGTGGGGCACAACTGCTCCAAACTCCTGATGAGCATCGAGATGTGCCGAGAGGATCCCAAGTCAATGCCCTTCAGGAGGAAGACTTGACCTAACGCTGCCCTCACTCCCTTTATTGCCGGAATGGACGAGCCCAAATCGTCCCTGATATACACCAGGAAGTCCGCCACGTCGTGGATCGAGGCCCCCAAGGGCTTGATATTACGGGAAGCGCACCATTTCGAGAAGACTGCCCATTTTGCTTGGTAGACAGCGATAGAGGACCGCCTTAAGTAACCTGACATCCTCGTCGCGGTCCTTGATGAGAATCCATCCTTCTTCAGAAGCCGCTGGATAACCTCCACGCGTGAAGGCGCGACCAAAGTCATCTGAAGGTTGGCTGTTGTCCGTACTCTGTTGAGGACTTGACGTATCACTCCAAAGGGGGGGAAAGCGTACACATCGAGGGTGCTGGAAGGCGTCCTCGAACGCCGCTGACGGATCTGGAACTGGAGAACAGAACACGGGGAGTTGGGCGTTCAGACGTGTGGCGAATAAGTCTACTACTGGGGAACCCCACTTCAGTATGACTGACTGAGCAGTGTTTGGATGTAGAGTCCACTCTGACCCTATTACTTGGCCTACTCTGCTGAGGCCGTCCGCCAGGACGTTCCTCTTTCCCGGGATGAACCTTGCTGTGAACTCGATCCCTTCTTCTGCTGCCCATTCCAGAAGTTCCGTCGATAACAAGCATAGCTCTTTCGACTTTAGACCCCCTTTCTTCTTTACGTAGGCTACTACTGTGGCGTTGTCGCACATCAACGCTACCGTGTTCCCCCGGAGGAGATGAACGAATTCTCGACTCGCTCTCAGCACAGCCATCATTTCTAGCACGTTTATGTGGTGTTTTGCTTCTTCGCTCGACCATTTTCCCTTTGTCGATTGGTCGAGTAGGCGAGCGCCCCAACCTTCCTTCGACGCATCCGTAAACAGTAGGACTTCCGGAGGGTCGGGTGCGAAGGGCATCCCCAGCTCGGTGTTCCTCCTGTCGTGCTACCTTCGCTTCTGGGGAGACCGGAACCAGTTTGTGGGGGTTTCTCCCCTGGGACCAATGTTCTTTCAGGTTCCACTGCACTGCTCGAAGTTTGAGTCTCCCTTGTGGCACTAACTTTTCCAAGGACACTAGGTGGCCCACCAACCTCTGTCAATCCTTGGCCCTCCTGGGAAGGTCCAACAGAAAGGGTTGCAGAACACGCTCTAGGTTCTCCAACCTCTCCAAGGAAGGGAAAGCTCTCACTAGCTGGGTGTCCAAGACCATCCCCAAGTAGGTCATCCTGGTGGAGGGGGTCAGCTGGGACTTCGATACGTTGACCGTGATACCCAACTGCTCGCAGAGACGAAGTAACTTCCCTCCTTGTTCCTTCAATTCTTCCTTTGAGGCTGAAAGAAGCAACCAATCGTCCAGGTAACGGATCAGACGGATGCCCTGCTCGTGAGCCCATACAGAGACTGTCGTGAAGACTCTTGTAAACACTTGAGGAGCCGTCGACAGCCCGAAGCAAAGGGTCTTGAATTGTAGCACTCGGGAATCCCACTTAATCCTGAGGAACTTCCTGCTGGAGGGATGGACGAGATTTGGAAGTAGGCATCCTTGAGGTCCAGGGATATCATGAAGTCCCCTTCCCTCAAGGCGGCCAACACTGTCTTGGCAGTGTCCATCTTGAACTCGGTTTTTGCCACAATCTTGTTGAGGGCCGACAGGTCTATTACTGGTCTCCATCCCCCTGTCGCCTTTTCCACTAGGAAGAGCCTGCTGTAGAACCCCGGGCCGGGCTCCTCGACTAGTTCCAACGCTCCCTTGGAGATCATGGAAGACACTTGCTCCTGTAGAGCAGCCCGTTTCAAGGGGTCCTTGGGAATCAGCCACTCCGCTTGAAGGGCTGGAATAAGCGGGGGAGGTTCCGCTAAGAAGGGTAGTCTGTAACCTTCCCTCAGGATTGTCACCGTCCAGGGATCCGCACCGTAATCCCGCCATGCTTGCCAAGAGTGTCTGAGGCATCCCCCCCACCTGAGGCTCTAGTAGGGGTAGGGGGCCTCGCCTCCTATCTCCTTCTGGAGGAGCGGCCGGACCGACCTCTTCTTGAGTTCCCGTAGGACGGTCTAAAGTTAGACTGGGGTGCCATGGCACCTCTACGGGGGAGCTGAGTTGACTGCTGCCAGGGAGTCGCAGGTGGCTCTCCTCTATGTTGAGCTGGAGAGGAACGGGAAGTGTGAGGGCCGTCTACGGAGGGCCTCCTGGGAGGTGGGCGCCTCATAGGGGGAGGTCTATGGTCTCCCATGTCCTTCATCCTCCTCACCCGTTCCATCGTCTCATCTACCAACTTAAGGGGGAAGATAGCCTCATCCCAGATTGAGGAGTTTCTCAATTTCCTTGCTTCCCGGTCCGGGAGTATTCTCACAAGTTTGCTCAGAATAGTGTCTCTCTTCCTCAGGACCCAATTGGTAGCCTGGGAGAGAGACTGATATGACAAAAATTTTAGGGCCTTGCCCCCTGAGCTAATAAGTTCTCTCAGTAGGGTTTGATTTTCAGGCAGGGACAAATCATGAGAGGCCTGAAAACCAACTAGAGAGGCCTGAAAACCAACTAACGTGCAGGCCCACCAGTCCAACCATGAGGACACGTAGACTAGGTCCTGGGCCATGTCCTCCATCATGGAGGTCTCCGACAGGGAAAAACACACAGGGGCCGTGGACGCTCTGTCTTCAGCGGCACCCTGGTTCAATGAGGTAATGGCTGTCTCCGTCGCACGGGGTCCTCCCCGACGACCTTCCGGTATGTAAAACCTCTTCTGCGCCTTCAGTCCCGGCAGCAGCTTTGAGGCACTTTGACTCCTAGGGGCGTCTGCTAGGCCGTCCAGGAACTTGTCAATATGCTCCATACCCAGCCTTACGTCAGGAGCTAAGGGTAGAGCTAAGGAGGGCCTTTGTTAAACCGGATTCTCCACCAGCCTGCTAAGTCCGGAGAGCCAGGCTTGTTCAGTGGTGGGCATCGGTTCATCCAGTCTATGGTGCCGTCGTATGTGGGCCAACACTTTGCGGTAGGAGGAGATGTCATCGGACGAGCACTCCCCTCCTTCCACCAGGGCCTCCGTCACCCGTCCTTCCTCACGAGTATCATCGGTGACGGTAGGGAGAGCAACGTTGGATGGGACTGCCCGTGTCACGGACGGACCCGCAGCGGCGAAGGTATCCGTCATGGGAGTACCTTGCCCTGCGGGCAACCTCGTATCTGTGGGAATATTCCTGGCCGAAGGGCGCCCTTGGAGCTTAATGAAGTCAGCCAAGGAGCCCGCGGCTGGCGTAACTCCTTCCACTTGACGGAGCGCCTCCCTCCGCAGAGTAGGGAGCGAGGAGGCCTTCGACAACTTCGGATGCTCACAGGGAGCTAGGAAAGGCCTCCCTCGGTGAGGTTCTTGTCCGTAGGAGGAGCAGGAGGGGAGAGCCGGTGAGGACGAGGCTCTAGGGAGCCACCCAGAAGCGGCTGCGGCTGTGGTGACCTTAAACAGCTCGCTCCGGGGCACCGTGATTCTCACCCAATCTTTGGACTTACTCCTCTTCGCTTTCTTCTTAGAAGGTCTGGACTCCTTTTTCTTTGAACGGGAGCAGGACTACTTCTTCTTCCTGGATCTCTCGCGCTTCCTCCTCGCGGACCTGGAATCGTCCTCTGAAGATGAATCCACGGACGAGGAAGACGAGGAGGAGGAAAGGGAATCAGCCTAATCACCTGAGGCGTCCAACTCCGCGGGGGTTACTCCATGCCGAACCTCTGTTTCCGCAGGCTGCATGAAGACGGGCGGAAGAGTCGCCGCGGGCGCTGGGGGGGGTCCGAGGAACGTTCTTGCGGCCTATCCAATGGTCAAACTCCTCTTCTAGTCTGAAGGATGACCTGCAGGGTGTTCTAGGAATATCCCAAATGACAGGGTCCGAATTTGACAAATGGCCTTTCTCGGCATCCCCCCCGGCGGCCGAAGTACGTGAAACACACGCCCAAGATGGGGGAGAAGAGGAAGTACCTGACTTCCCCCACATCGGGTCTTCGGAAGAGACAGGCCCTGCGGGCACCAGGACCTCGTCTCCTACACACTCTACCGCACTTCCCTCAGGCCCCACACATGCCTGTAACACCTCAGAAACTTCCCCCACAGGTAAATCAGACTCTTGGGGAAGGACAATGGGCCGCTTCCCCGCAACGGACTTACCTCGACCCCTACCCTGGGTAGGGGAAGATGAAAGGGAACCACGTTCCAACGAGGCATCCGGGGACACCAAAGCAGAGGACGCGGTAGCTTTCTTGGGCGATTTCTTGGCCGACTTCTTCTTCTTAGTCCCATAACGGACCCACTGAATCTCGCCCCAAGACTCGCATTCCGAACATGTGGCGGTAGGGGAGCATACTTTGCCCCTACATGACGAACAACGCGAGTGTGGATCAACCTCGGGCTTCGAAAGGAAAGCCCCACAAGACTTAGCGGCCACAGGCCCAGGGCAACGGCGTGGATGCTCCATAATAAAAACACTAACACCAAGAGACACAAGGACACAAGGGAAAGGGGTAAGAATACGGGCACAGGAACCACGTGGTAAACACAAAGGGTCACACTGGGTAAGAGAGCGCGCGGCGGGATGTGAATCACGTCGCGACCAGAAACTTACTGAGGAGCACGACCAAATCTAGCACGCTCTCTGACCCCGGGGCGCCTCAGGGCGCGTATCACTCCGCCTGAGGTCACCCATAGAAAATGGGAATAGGGTAAACTACACAAAATTCTGGTCGGTTGGGAAGAGTTACCAGTAACTCCTAAGAAAGTAGTTCTAGGTAAGCACTCTGTGTTGGAACAAATATCTTTTAGAATGGAATATAAATATATAAATAAAAGTAAAACATAATTAAATTAAACCTATACAACAGGTTAAAATTTGAAGTCACAATAAAATTTAAAATCACAATAAAACCATAGATCTATAACTCATAAAAATACCAATTTCATTTAAAAAACTGTACAATCTGCTCCACTGGACCACTCTCACCTAAAGTTTCTCCAAGGGACAAACTGATTAAACAATTTTTTTCTACGTTGATATCTAAAAACAGTACAGGACACTAAAACATGTTCAACGGTTATATCTACTTGGCAAGCAGAGCAGCGAGGAGCCTGCCTATCCGCCCCAGCTGCCATCAGATACCTATGAGTATGTGTGCACCCTATACTTAAAACAAGTTAAAACCTGAAAATGCAACCATGGTTTGACAGAAGGCCTAATTGACTTTAATTTAAAATTATTATCTAAATTACACCAGTGGGTCTACCACTGGTCTCTACAATAAAACCTAATACTACTTTTAAAATAGGAAACGGGGACACATGCTGGAAATGTGATTAAGCCTTGTTGCAGCCTTATCTGTAACATCGGCGCACTCGTTTCCTAGAATTCCAGCATGGGACGGAACCCAGCAGAACTTAATCGTAAAATGCTTTCTATTAACTAAAATATAAAACCAATCCTGTATCTCTTGCATCAAATGATGGCAAGAGACTAAACTTCTTAATGCTAATAAAACACTCAATGAGTCGGTAAACATGGTATCATTTGATCTGTTCCTTTTACTATTCATAACAGGACAAATCTCCACCTTAGGCCTATTCCAAGGAGGATACTTTGAAGGGGTAATTTCAGCCACTGAAGGGGAAGTAATCCCACGTCAATAGCGGAGGATTCTAGTCTTACTTCTAATGGTTTGGGCAACCTAGTCCTAGTTGGTGCTCTATCAATGGGTTGCTTTACGAACTTAAAATTTGGGTTGAGTTTCGAGGTAAGAACACGAGACAAATACCTCAAACCCAACTCTTCCCGACGAATAAAAAGGGGAGGAATCCCTGAATCCACGTATAAACTATCTACAGGTGATGTCCTATACGCACCTGTGCAAATTCTTAACGCCATGTTATGAACCACATCAAGTTTTTCTTAAGTGGTTTTGCATGCAGATCCATATATCTGACATCCATAATCTATTTTACTTAGGCACAATGCCTGGTATATCCTCAACAGACATGTCCTATCAGCTCCCCAGTTGAAAGCAGACACAACTTTAAGGATGTTAAGTCTTAAGTTTCATGTTACATACCACCTCATTAATATATTGAGAAAAAGTTAATTTCTTATCAAATAAAATACCAAGGTACTTTATGCTATCTTTGTAGGGTAAAATGGAATCATTTAAAAACAACGTAGGAATCTCTTCCATTCTTCTCAGTCGACAAAAACGTATGGCTTTGGTTTTTTCTGAAGAAAATTTTAACCCTCTACCACTGGCCCAAGATGTAGCAACATTAATAGCAGTCTGGATTTTATGACATGCTTCAACAGCTGATGATTTACTAAACACTACTACAAAGTCATCAGCAAAAGCCAAACCAGGCACCCCAACAGGAACTTGTTCAAGTAGACCGTTAACAGCTACATAGTAAAGCATTGGACTAAGAACGCTTCCCTGAGGCAATCCTTCTTCTTGAGGGTGGGTTGATGAAATGAGCGAGCCAACTCTCACTTTTAAGTACCTATCTGACAAAAAATCTTTAATACAATAAAACATATTACCCACAATACCCCAATCAACGAGTTGCTTAAGGATACCCCCTCGCCAGGTAGTATCGTAGGCCTTTTCATGGTCAAAGAACACTGCAATGGTCTGGTTTTTCATGGCAAAGGCATTCTGTCCTTCTCAAGTTAGGAACATCAAAGGGTCACTGGTATTTCTATTTTTGCTAAAACCAAACTGTCTGTTTGATAAAAGATTCTTCAATTCCAAATACCACACTAGTTGAGTATTGATCATTCTCTCATAAATCTTACTAACATAACTAGTAAGAGCAATTGGCCTATAATTTTTTGGGAGGTACCCCCTTTAATGGTTTTATAATAGGAATTATTATCAATATTTTCCAAGACTTTGGGGAAGTTCCTGAAGTCCAAAAACTATTTAGAATATCTAAATGAAATTGTTTTGTACTTTTCGGTAGATTAAAAATCATGGAATATAAAATATCATCTTCCCCAGATGTTGGGAAAGACAATGAAATTGCATTATCCAATTCTTCCATGTTAAAAGGAAGATGGTAAGACTCTAAATTTGTACTAGCAGGAGGAACAACCGTAGTACTGTTCCTAATATCCCGGAATGATGCAGGATAGTGTAAGGCACTAGATATATTCGCAAAATGCCTACCAAATGCTTCGGCTACTTCTCCAGGATCAGATATAAAGAGACCATCAATTTTTAATATAGGCAAGGGAGATGGACAAAATTTCCCTTGCAACTTTTGGATTCTATTCCAGACTAATGAGAGAGGGGAATTATATTTCAATTTGCTTATGTATTTAATAAATGATTCTCAACTTGCCTGCTTAAAAGCTTTCTTTTGATTAGCAAGAGCTCTTCTGTATGTTATTTCATTGGCTAAACAAGGGTATCTATGATATCTCTTGTAGCAAGTTCTTGTTATCTTCCGCATCAAAGCACAGGCATCATTCCACCAGGGAACTACAGGACGTCGAGGTTTACCCAATATTTGAGGTGTGGAGAGCATGGCCCCACACAACAATATGCTTACTAAATACTCGTATGCTTGTATTGAACTCTGGAATTAATTTCTCTTTCGATAAATTTCAGTGAATTTATAGAATAATCCCCCACCTTCCATTTGGGTAAATATGGAGATGGTATATTTTTTATATACTTCAAGTGTATGGGCCAATGATCACTGCCATGACCATTTTGGTCTACTGCCCATTGGTAATCTAACCTCAAATCAGAACTATGGTAAACACCATGTCTTGTAGGGGAACCATTATCCATTAAAGTGATGTCATTCATGTCAAGCAGTTGTTCTACTATCAAACCCCATCGATCACAATGTTGTTCTCCCTATAGGGTGTGTCTGGCATTAAAGTCACGAATGAATATGAAGGGTTGAGGAAGTTGGTTTATTAAGAACTACAAATCATTTAATTCTAGCTGACGAGGATTACCATGTGCATCCTGAAGTCTATTTTCCAATGTTGGATCAAGGTAAAGTGAACAAATAGTGATCCATTTGTCAGTAAAGATTTGAATTGCACAAGCCTGCAACACAGAATTCTGGTGAACAACTCTGTGATTAAGAGAATTGCCAATTATTATGCCTGTGAATCCCTGAGCACAAGCACCTATTAGGGGTGGAGACCTATAAAATGAAAAATTATTATGTTTTTTAAACAGAACCCGAACTTGCTCTCTATTTGAATTAAATCCACGGATGTTCCATTGGATGAGAGACATTAATTGGATTTTTTTAAATGTTTATTTTGGTTCTAATTTGAGAATCTGAGAACTAGAGAGAGATGGCTTGCCAACCACACTTTCAGTACTTATTGATCTAGATAGTGTAAATGATTTTTTTGATGCTTGGCTTTCAGTTGCCCTTTCAGTTTTATTTTTAGTACTTCTATCCTGATCCTGAGAACGTGAAGGTGAAGGGGGAGGAAGGGGCCTCTTTTGTCTAACAGATTGCACCTCCATTTCCTCACCGTCATTGGATCAATGAACTGTTATGACAGGTAATGGTACAATTTGGTGTGATGAATTCTCAATATCTAGCATTAAGAACTCGTCAAGATCTTTAATCGACCCAGTCACAAATGTAGGGGCTATGAGAGCCCCATTTGAAGAGGGTTTGTGAGCCCCACCAGAGAGAGGAGGAGGAGTCTCACCAGAGGGGGCAGGAGAAGCCCCATCAGATGAGGCAGGAGGAGCCCCACCAGAGGAGGCAGAAGCCCCACCAGAGGAGGCAGAAGCCCCACCAGAGGAGGCAGAAGCCCCACCAGAGGAGGCAGGAGGAGCCCCACCAGAGGGGACAGAAGGAACCCCACCAAAGGGGGGCGATGGAGCCCCACCAGAAGGAACCAGAGGAACCCCACCAAAGGGGGGCGATGGAGCCCCACCAGAAGGAACCAGAGGAGCCCCACCAGAAGGGACCAGAGGAGCCCCACCAGAAGGGACCAGAGGAGCCCAACCATAGGGGGACAGGAGTCAAAACAAGGGGGGCACAAGGAGCCTGACTAGAGAAGTCCCCAGAATTCTTCACTGCATCTGTACAAGATTTTTTCCCTAATAACTTTTTTGCATGTCCAACACTGATGTGTTCTGTGATAGATTTCAGCAATGCCTCTTGCTCTTTCTTTAATATAGGGCATTCTTTATCACGGGCCCGATGGTCATCCTTGCAGTTCACACACACTAGAGGTGTTTAACACTCCCCATGCTCAGGTTGGGCACCCAATCCAGAGATCTTATTTCTAGTGCAAATACGGGAGGAGTGCCCAAAACCAAAACAATTATAACACTGAAGCACTCTCTGTCTATATGGATGAACTCTCAAAATTTCACGGTCAAAAACAATGTCTGGAGGCAAATAAATTCACAAAATTTAAAATAATCATTGACGAATGGGGCACTTTAAATACCTTCCAAATCACATCTGGACACATTTCCAAAATCTCGCTCTCACCCAGCTCATATATATCTTTATTAAAGATAACCCCTTTTGAATAGCTGAAGTTGTAGTGAGGTTTTATTTGTTTTATTATTCCATCAGGATCAAGCCTAAGATTAAGAAGCATTACTGCTTGTCCGTCTGTTTTGGTATTCACCAGAAAACTGTTACGTCCAAAACGAGATATCTCTGGTCTGTTTACATTACCAGTTTTTTGGTTTACTAACCTCTTCACTTTAAAGAGGTTGCCTCTCTCGCTTTGTGTGGTAATAATTAACCACTTAGCTGGATTTGGTGATCTAGATATTTTAGTTACTTTAGGATCTTCATGTTAATTATGAGGTCTATATACATCTAGATACCTAGGTACCTCTTCTGCCCTTGAAAGCCTAACATTCATAGTAGCTGAATTAAATTCTTTGTATGCTCTATGGGCTTCTGTCACTTTATCAAAGATAATCCAGTTTTCAAAGAATTTATTATCATTGCCAAGTCTATTCCTGATTTCTTTTAATAATTCAAATTTTGAAAACTCCTTCTGGATGTCATAAAAACTCCAGTCCAAAGGCACTGGCTTAACTAACAGGATTACTGTTTTTATAAGTTCCTCATATGGTTCCATAGTAACAATGGAGCTCTTAGAATTATTCATTGCCAAAATCAGAAGAAGTGAATTGGTCGTCAACGAGTTTTGGTGGGGTCGCCATAATGACGAGAAGACTCATTTTATCTGGATATTCCCCCCCCACCCACCAAGGAGCCACACTTAGAGTACGGGGTCATCCCTCAAATTAGGGCCGCCCTAAGGGCAATATCCCGATATACATCCCTCCCTCATCACTTGAGGCATCATGACCGCCGTAAACGTCCGACACTGATCTAAGGGGAAGGTTTGACATAAAACTTTCCCTTTGCTTGGGCACGTCGGGTCCTAGAGTTCGTTTGAGATGGCGTGCCATCCATCCCACCAGTGCCAAATCCAAAGAGGCAGCCAAACCATAGTCAAACACAAGCCAAAGTCACCAACAAGTTCATGCCCAAGAGTTGGAGATGGGAGAAAAAATGAAAAAACAAAAGGAAAAGAGAAAGTGCTGACTAAATTAGTTGGATCAACAGCCTGGCAACAAGGACCAGTGGGAAATTTATTCCCACCGAACATCGGAGCCCAGCTGCTGATCCCTAAGGCCCCCTTCCTTATCAAGGCTTCAACATCTGGGGGGTGGAAGCTGTTCGAGGTTGTGCACCTCTACAATTAAAACAAGTACTAAGTACTCCAAATCCAACACCAGCATCAGATTTGGAGCCATCAGTATATAAAAAAGTCGATCCGTGTTCTACAACATGTGCCATAAAAAGAGATCTTGATTCCAAGTCAGTCATATTCTTCTCAACTCCAACAAAGTATTTACAAAAAGATAACTCGGGTAATTTCCATGGAGACATTGATGAAACCTTAAATGGAAGCACCTTAATTCTAATTATATCAAGACGGTTTAATAATTGTTTCACACGAAAGCCATAAGGTTGAAGAGATTTCGGGTGCAGCTCAAAGTATGTTGAGTGCCTTACAAGGCTTGCAGTCGGAAAGGCTAAAGAATTAGGGAGTCTTTACAATCTAACCCAATACCGATTAATGGAAGACATTCGGTACAGGTCTACAATCCAGCATTGACAAGAAGACTTGTAATAGGTGAGGTTCTAAACGCTCCAGTGGACAATCTAATACCAGCATGATGTATTGAATCTAATATTTTTAACCGGCTTGGGTTGGCTGAGGAGTATAATTCACATCCATAACTAATTTTAGAAAAAATCAATAGCTTGTATAATTTTAAAATGGTATTGTGGTCTGCCCCCATGATGTATGGACAATACTTTTAAAAGATTCAAAGCCACAAGACATTTAGCTTTAAACGCTTTTAAGTGAGAAACCTATGTAAGCCTACAATCAAATATCAAACAAATATTTAGCTTCACTTACACATGGGAACCTTTGACCTTTAAGTATATATCCGGGTCTGGACGTACTCCCCGGATACGAAAGGTAGGGACAATAGTAGTTTTACTTGTCGAGAATTTAAATCCATTCATATCGGCCCACTGGATAATTTTGTCAATTTAGAGTTGTATTTTTCTCTCAACCATTGCCATTCTAGCTCCAGCAAATGATATGGAGAGATCATCCACAAATAATGTTGAGAGAACATCCTGGTGAATGACTGAGGATATCCCATTAATTGCTGGTGCAATCAGGGTTACACTCAGCACACTACCCCCGAGGAACTCCTTTTTCCTGGCATTTACTCTCTGATAGTTTCCCCAACTCTTACTTGAAAAACTATGTGAAAGAAATGACAGAATAAATAGTGGTAGCTCTCCTCTTAATCCAAACTCATGAATTCTTTTAAGTATACCATATCTCCATGTGGTATCATATGCTTTTTAAAAAGACTGTCACATAGTGCTGTTTGGAAGCAAAGGCTTCACAAATAGGAGACTTAAGTCGTATCAACACATGAAGTCGTTGAGCGCATTTTTCTGAACCCACATTGAATGGGTGATAAAATACCCTTCTTTTCAAGGTACCACATCAACCTTGCATTGACCATCTTCTCCATGATTTTACTTAAACAAAATGTCAATGCAACTGGCATATAATTTGCTGCTAAAAACTTGTCCTTACTGAGTTTTAAAACAGCTAATATAATGGCTAGTTCCCAAACATTTGGATAACTATGACCATGCCATATTCTATTAATAATGCTTAAAATAAATAACTTTGTATTAAAATGTACGTGTTTAATCATTGCATATGGAATTCCATCGGGTCCAGGGGCTGTATTGTTACACGTAGCAAGTACAGAATCAAATTCTCTTTCAGTAAAAGGAGAATTGTATGACTCTTCCTTTCTTGTTGTGAAAATGATTAGGCAGGGCATTGCTAACTTCGGTTGCTCCAGTCATATACTGACCATTTACCCTTAACACTGGTGGTGGGTTTGGGGTGAATTTGCCAGCTATATTTTTCACTTTCCTCCACACAGATGATGTTGGTGTTCTACTGTTGAAGGAGGAAACAATTGACAACTAAGACTGGCGTCTAGCTTCTTTCATGGCACAACGGAACTGTGCTATACATTTTTTGTATAATACTAAATTCTCCTCAGTACAGCACCTGCACAATAGAGTTAAAGACTTTCTTGTGGCTCTGTGCAGGGCAGTTAGTTCTGATGACCACCAAGGGACTGATCGTCGTTTGAATATCGCTGTTGTTTTAGGAATGGAATTGGCTCCTGCTGTGTGAAGAGTTCCATCAAGTGAGTCTATGACATCAACATCACTTTCAAACTGTTCTGCATTTCCTTCAATTTCACTTAGCTCCCGAAATCTATCCCAGTCCGCCTTATCAAGATTCCATCGTGGCAATCTCTGTAAAGGTGGACCATTGTTGGTGTTTATAATAATTGGTGCATGACATAATATTACTCCTTGCGTTTGCCAAAACATCACCCCATAAAGGATGTCTACTATCAAGATCTCCTAGTAAGAGAAAAGGTTGTGGGAGTTGTTTAATCACCTCTACTATATAGCACAGATCTACTCAGGTTGAAAGTGGGGTGCGAAATGCATTTGACACTATGACCATCCAATGTTGTGTGTGTTTTCAATCTTTCACCTTGTATTGGGAGTGTGTCTATCAAGAGATTTCCATTTCCCTAGGGAAGAATTTTTGGCTGACCTCCACATATAGCAACCATTTCCCTGTTAGCTTTAAAAACATTTACACGTTCATGTGTTCCACTTTCGAATTCTAAAATAAAAAAAATTCACATAATTCACTACTTCATATTTTTCTGTACTGTCATGATTTCTCACTCTCTCTCTCTTCTTCTCTAGCGTTTTCTATCATTCTTCACATGACGTGAATAAGGTTTAAATGTTACGATATTAGAACACGAGTTGGAGCTGTCTGTACCGGGGTCCATGTTTGTATTTTCCAGGTCGTCAACAGAGGGGTTGGTTTTTTGGAAAAGGCAAGCCGGATTATCCACCTCTTATCGGAGGATGTCAGTTCTCCTATCCCATGTGGCCCAACACGAGAGAAGGCTTCAGCGGGGACCAGTCTTCTATTAGAGAGGGGCTGCCTCTCAAGGTGGGTGTACACTGGTCAATGGGGGTGGTTAGCCCCTCCCACCGGCGACTCCAATGCCTGGCGTCACCCATTAACCGCAAATATGGGCGACTTAAAACCGGATCACTGGAGCCCGACTCTTAACAGACTTGGTCTGCACTCAATGGGGTCTGCCAGAGGGTGATGGCTCCTAAATTGGTACAGGTTGAGATGGAATGCCGTCCATCCCACACAGTGCCAAATCCAAAGAAGCAGCCAAAGTATAATCAAACAAGCCAAAGTCGTCAACAAGTTCAAGCCCAAAGGAAGAGATGGGAGAATAAAAGAAAAAACCAAAAGGAAAAGAGAAAGTGCTGACTGATTTAGTTGGATCAGCAATTGGGCCTCTGAAGTTCAGTGAGAAAGCAGTTCTCATTGTTCATTAGAGCCCAGATGCTAATCACTAAGTCCCCCTATCCTCGTCAAGGCTTTAGCATCTGGGGGATGGGAGTTGTTGAATAACTTCTATTAAATTATCATACAAAATGTTATCATTTGGAGGCAAGTAAAGTGAGCAGATTGTATATTTTCTCCCTATATCTATTTGTACAACCACTGCCTGCAGAGGGGTACAGATAGGCAAGGATATTTGGGGAACATCTCAATGAATGTATATAAGACTCCCCCCCCCCCTCCCTGCTCGTTGATCGTATGGTGTCCAACAGCTAACATACTCTCAAGGACAAGGAGTATTAGCACTGAGCTTGGTCTCCTGTAGACATACAATTACAGGGAAGTGCTCATGAATGAGAGTTTAAGTTCCTAATATTTTGCCCTTATACCCTGACAATCCCATTGCAAATTGGAGGAAAAACTATGGTTTATTTTTTGGAAGACACCTTGGATGAAGTCTTCCCAATGACAATCTTTGATCTACCACTACTTTCCGGTGGTTTCTCTAGAGAGGATATCTTGATTTATTGGTTTTTTTTTTTTTCTTTTTTTGTGTGTGTTCTTTTGATCTAATTGTTGAGGTGGATGGTGGACCTCAACTTGAATTTTCTATTTATTTAAGTTGTCTTCCAGTTGATCAGAAACATTACCAGAGAAGACATCATATTTTTTTTGAAGTCATGAATTTAATGTTTCTTATTGTAAGAGGACAGAGAGATGGAGGTCTCTCTCATTTTTTACTAAAAGGTCATGATCTATAAGGTTTTTGCACCTTCCCCACGACAGGAGCACCAGGTAAATTGGTTTCAAGTGGAACCTCCATCAAATCACGCAAGGACACAGCCTGAGAGAGCTTTGTACTATAGTTTATAATCTTTAAGTATTTGTTTTGATTTTTTCACCCTTTCTAGATATCTATTTTCAATAGGACTTCCATCTTATTTAACTACATTCATATCTTCATGCTAGAAGTGGGGATACTACTTTTGTCAATGTGCTTTGGCAAGTTTTTCTTCAAAACAAGTGAAAAGGGTTACCTTGGTCTTATCTGTTTTTCAAGTACTCTTTAAAGAGCCTCTTTTAATGTAACTCTTTCCATGGTCCTAATGGCCTGAATTTCTATTTCAAAAATAAACTTAACACAACCTTTAGATGTACCTGGGTGTGCTTCCCCACAATGTATACAATTTGGATCTTCTGTACATGTTCTATAACTACTTTTTCCATAGTTGGCACAAACAGCTGTCTTATCATTTAGTTTTTCTTTGCACTTCTGACTTAAATGGCTATACATTTGGCAATGATAACATCGCAATGGTGAAGGGATGTATGGTTTCACCTTCAAAGATAGCCAACCAGCTTAACATTATGTCGTCTGCATTGATCAATGTTACATCAAATTAGCAAAAGGAATACCGTATTTCCCGTGTGATAAGACGCAACAAGTGGTAAATTAGCAAGGCAGTTTTAGAAAAAAAAAAATTCAGAATTTTGAAAATTTCTAAGCACAAGTCCATAGTCAGCGACTCTAGCGTGATTATTGTCTTGCCCAGAAACTTTTCTTAATTTAAGTGAATTATGAAATGTTTAAGTTAATATTAATTAGCTATATGCTGATTATCCCAATTTTATTACATATTCATAGAAGAAACCACTACAGCAGTCGTATTTTCCACCACAACTACACGTTTAGTCAGTGAGTTTGGTGTTTCAAGTGTTGTTTACATGAAAGCAGCGTTGCCAAAGGTGCATAAAATTTTGGTAAAGAGGTAAAATTCTAGTACTATTTCTATTTCGAAAATTCCACATATAGCCTATAAATTTTCACACAAATGTAATTATTGATTAAAGAAATCTAGACATTCTTTCAGGTGGAATAATTTTTTTACTGTTTATGTGATTCTAGGTCTAGTTACTATTCTGCAAATTGGTAATACTGCAATCAACAAACAGAAGTTTTTTCCAAGGTTGTATTAAGAAAACGTCTGTTTGTATTATTTTGTAACCCAGGCAACAAAGTCATTATCAATATATTGCTTTATTACAAAATATCAACAAAGTATAAGAAAATAGATATATACTGCATAAACAACTAATATGTCATAGCGTTGTCTGCTACGAGACCATGTATTGGCATGTTTCCTTGTAAAAGGGGATTAGCGAGTCATCAGCTGATAAAAAAAAAAGCTACTGTACTTCATTAGAGGAAGTGCAATATAAAAATAAATGAATTTATTACATATGAATGATAATTGTATCTTGTCAGTTTTAGTGCTTTTATGTCAATAGTTGGGTGTTTGAGGGGTGTAAAACTCCCTTATACAACTTTTTTTCAAGTGTTAAGACGCAGAGTAATTTTGGGGGGCACGGAAAATACGGTAAGTTGTTCACCAACTCTCTATCTCATTCCAACTACTTTTACTACTCCTTTACTTTTCAGTTCATCCTCAATTTCTTTGTCCTCTATATCTAGCAATTCTGAACCATATACCATACCCCTACTCTGTTTGAAAATAGGGTGCAAAAAGCATTTTACACTATGACCATCCAATATTGAAAGTGTTTATAATCTTTTGCTGCGTATTTGGGATAGTGTCTCTATCCAGAGACGTCCAATTCCCTGGGGAAGAATTTTTGGCTGCCCTCCATATACGTTCACTATTTCCCTATTAGCTTTAAAAACATTCACCTTTTCATGTCTCCCACTTACAAAATCTAAAATAAAAAAAAAATTCTTAATTCACTACTTCATAGTGGCCAGGTAATACTTCTGCTTTTCTACATTTTTCTGTCGTGATATTTCTTATTCTCTCTCATCTTCTCTAGTGTTTTCTTATAATCATTCTTTGCATGACATAAATATGGTTTTAACGTTACAATAGTAGAACCCGAGTTGGAGTAGTCTGTACTGAGGTCCATGTTAGTATTTTTCAAGTAGTCAACAGAGGGGTTGGTTTGTATACGAGAAGCAAGGCAGGTTATCCACCTCTTAACGGAGGATGTCAGTCCTCCTATCCCATGTGGCCCAACATGAGAAGAGGCTTCAGCAGGGACCAGTCCTCAATTAGAGAGAGGACGCCTCTCTCTTTAGGTGGGCGTACACTGGTCAATTGGGGTAGTTAGCCCCTCCCACCGACGACTCCAATACCTGGCGTCACCCATTACCCGCAAATATGGGTGACTTAAAACCGGATCACTGGAGCCTGACTCATAATAGACTAAGTCTGCACCCAATGGGGTCTGCCAGAGGGTGATGGCGTCTACATTTGTACAGGTTGAGATGGTATGCCATTCATCCCACCCTGTGCCAAATCCAAATAAGCAGTCAAGCCAAAGTTGTCAACAAGTTCATGCTCAAGAGGAATAGAGAAGAGACTAAAAGAAATAACCAAAAAGAGAGACAGTTCTGACTAATTTAGTTGGATCAACAATTGGGCACCAATGTCCAGTGGGAAAGCAGTTCCCACCGTTCATCAGAGCCCAGCTGCTAATCCCTAAGCCACATCCTCATCAAGGCTTCAGCATCTGGGGAGGTCTATAGAGTGATCTAGAGGCAAGACTAGTAGTGGCTGGTTAAGGATTTCATAATACCTTCAGTAAGTGATGACAGGTGGCAGGAGGAGTTTGAAGGCGGCGTTGGTGCAAAGGGAGGAAGACGAACCAGTCGCCTGGGACAGCCTTCTGCTTGGCACTCATCAACCCTTTTGACCAGGGTAAGGCTGCACTGGCCCTGAGGGGTCTGAGTGCCATAGAATTGGTCTAGGACAGTATTCTTGCCATCCAGAGGGGTAGCTGATATATCTGGGAGCTTATTGATGGTTTGGATGCAGGTTTAAACCTGCCAGAAGGCATGTTCTGTCTCCTTTCGCTCCACTGAAATCATTTTAGGGCTAGCAGTAGCTGGCAAAATGTCCTCCTCAATCATTCTGCTCTCGCACTTCTAAGCTCTCATCCACAGGAGCCTGGAATGGATCAAGGTCGTCATCAAGATCGAGGGTGGACTGGGCAATTCCCGAGGATGTTCTCTGTTCTCGCTAAGTCTTCATTCAAGATATGGGTGGCCTGGCCATGGAATTTGGGATCGTAAATAAATCCTCCGGCTCTCTGGGTTCCTCCATCAGTGTAGGCCTTGTGGCTTCCACTGATCTGCGGGAAAGAAGTCATTCCATAGGGGCAGGAACATTGTCCCACTGAGAAGGGCGAGGAGCCTCCCTTGGCACTATCTCGGCTGGGGCTAAGCGTAACGAGTCAGTATAGGAAATTGTCCAGTCCTATTTGGAAGGAGAAGGTCGAATTCCCTTTGGGTCTTGTGAGGACTTTAACTGTGAGGGACTCCTCTGAGGTTCTGGAAGCCTCTCTTCCCTGGCTCTCTTGCAAGGAAGGATGTTCTCCTTACGTGAAGGAACCGCCGTAGCAGTGTCCTTCAAGTTAGCCCTAAGATCAACCGGGGGAGAGGAGCTTGGGAAAAGAGGAGGCAACAGGGGAATCCTGGGAGTTCCACCTAAGGACTGAGAGTGGGGACAGACCCCTGTAACATATTGCCGCATTACGTTAAATACTGCCTTAAGCCATGGGGGAGTCGCAGGCTCACGATGAGCTGGGAAGCAGGTCCAATGAGGGGCGAACATCCTATGTTTAGGTGTCATAGGTACCTTAGCCGTCTTACCTAAGGGTAAGATCGGCACAGGCCTTCCCATCAGGAGAGGAACTGGGCGTTGTCGTGTAGATGACAGGTACTTTTGGGGAGGTGGAGGCCCGAGAGATTAGTGACTCTCTCTCTTAGCCGGAGGATTACCCTGGGAAGGGGAAAACTCCTGCAGCCAAAAGAAGATGGAATTTCATCTGGGGATGAGGGTACCTCTGGAGCTGGACGAGATGGTTTTCGCAAGGTTGATAATTCACGCGACCTATCTCTGTGTCTCTGCCACGACACGAGGAGCTCCGTCACGCGACGCTGAGAGACATTGCTTAGTCAAGCGACGCTGCCACGCAACGAGACATTCCTCAGTTATGCGACACTTTCACATTACACGACTCTTAGTCTTCCACGCAACGAGGAGAGAGAGCGAGCAAGAGGTGGAAAGCCAGAGGGATGAGTTAAATTGGTGCATGAAACCAATTCGTGCAACTCCGAGAGGCCGTCGTGACGAGAACCCGAGGGAACTCCATGACCGATTCCTGAGGAGGGATGGTATCTTTCAAAAATTGTGCCTCGTGGAACCCTAGGGTTCACGGGACGAGATCCCGAAGGGTCTGCAGGGAAACGAGAGCCCAAAGGCTCATCGTTACACAGGTCACGCGAGTCTGAAGGATTCGCCATGTGAAACCTGCGTTTAAGCGCGACAAGGGTAATGAATGCCAACCGGTAAAACGCTACTCCCGTTGCGAGAGCCCAGAAGCTCAGCACAACTGGAACCAGGGAATTCCGTACAGCGAGAACCCGAAGGTTCAACATGGCAAGGACCCAAAGGTCCTTCATTGTCTCAAGAGCCTGAAGGCGCAACGTAACGGGAAACCGAAGGTCCCAAGTTGCGAGAGCTCACATGCTCTCAGCAACGGGGGTCCAAAGGCTCCTGCTCACGCAGAACAACACCGTGTTGGTCACAAGACCACGGAGGGTCAACGTGGCCAGAACCGTAAGGTTCAAAATGACGTCTAATAACAGCTCTAGGAGGAGAACATCAAGGTTGAAGAGAGGTCACAAAATTCTCAAAACAGCAAACCTTGAGAGAGGAATGTCCAGCAGGCTCCTCCTGAAGGGGTCTGCATCAGCTCGAAAGCCGTCTAACCGGGGAGGGAGACTTGTTCACCCGTAGGAGTACCAGGATCAACAACAGCTTTTAACTCTGCTCTTAGAGGAGAAGTAAAAGTCTCTCAGTGCAAACACTGGGATGATTAGCTGCCATCGCCGCTGGTGGATCAGCAACATCCTCTACGTAAGTAATTGGCGACCAAAAATCTGACTGATGGGAAGCAGCACCTGCGCCCACAGGAGGAGGAACCTCCGCGAAGGAAAGAGACAACAGTCTCCTCTCCACTCCCCTCTGAAGTGGGTCAAAGAGAACCTCCTTCGAGGGGAGGCCACCAATGCCCAGTGATGGCCATAAAGATAAGTCAGTAATGTTGGTGCTAGGACAATTCGGTCCTGGACAGTTCGGTCCCGGACAGTTCGGTACTAGGACAATTCGGTACCAGGACAATTCGGTACCAGGACAAATCGGTACCAGGACAATTCGGTACCAGGACAATTCGGTACCAGGACAATTCGGTACCAGGACAAATCGGTACCAGGACAATTCGGTACCAGGACAATTCGGTACCAGGCTTCTCATTTTTTAAAATCAGGAAAATATGATATTTCTATATTACATATTATGAATTATTTATATTTAATATCACCTCACTACCTAACTACTTAGTTTGGTTATTCACTAGTTGTTCACAAATAACATAAACAATCCACCTAACTATTTTATTACCAAACGATTACTTTGGTTATTCCCTTAGTTTAAAAAAAATATATAAAAAGAAAACGACTTTATTAGTTTCTTTATTCCAGACTTTTTAGTCTAGTTTCACCCCATCATTCACACAATGGAGTCTTGCAACTGCATACAGTCGGAAAAAGGAAATTAGTTGAAAAGGAAAACTACGTGTACCAATAACATAAATGCTGATGGTACGAAGATATATTGGCGTTGTGAAAGGCGGACTTGCAAAGCATGGCTTCACTCAGATGTTAATTTTCATGCGCTCAAATATATTGGAAAACAAATTCATAGCACAACTGCAGCTGAAGTGAGTGCAAAAGTTGCTACTGCAAATACCAAGGAGGGCCAATCACAAGTCAAACATCTTCTCGTTCAATTCTAACAGAAAAACTAGGAAATTTAAATGAGTGCGCACTTACTGATATAACGAAACTAGCTCATATTAGTCGAAATATGAGACGATGGAGAAATATAATCAAGCAGAAAGAATGCAGTTCCTTAAAGCAATTGCTCATAATATTAAAGTTTGAATTTATTATATACAGTACTTATAACGACAAGAAATGTATAGTTTTTACTCTTTTATTTCATATACATACTTTTAACATAAGAAATGTATGGTTTTTACAGTTTCATTTTTTATATAATAAAGAAACAAAAAATGTTTTTTTTTTTTTAATTTATCGCACAAACAAGGATAAATCAAATGGACTTTTTTGATATCTATACTAACAAAAGCAAAAATTTTCTTTTTAAAAGTAATGCTTAGAACTGATAGGAATTTTAGAAACGATAAAAATTGGAAAAATACTGTTTTTCCATATTATAAGAATTAATTGGTACCGAATTGTCCTGGTACCGAATTGTCCGGGACCGAATTGTCCAGGGCCGAATTGTCCGGGACCGAATTGTCCGGACACCAGTAATGTTACAGGCGCCCACTGCTGGAAGGGGCGGGCCCGACTCACTGAGGAGGTCAACACCATCCCTCGCACCGCAAGGTTGACCTGGAGTTACAGGGCCTGTGCTGCTACTCGGCAGTTCTTCAGAAAGAACCAGCAGAGCAGCAGCTTCAGGAAGAGACTGGTGTTTCTTCGACTTCAAGGAAGACCCCGAAGGCGAAGAATCACACTTGCACTTCTTCTTCCATTGCCCAAACCTCTCCCACTGGGAGGCAGATCACTCCCTACACTCTTCACAGGTGTCGTACTGTGAACACCGGCAGGCCCGACAAGTTGGACACAGCAGGTGGTGGTCCGTCTCAAGGGTGGACATGAAGGTACCGCAAGTGCGGCCTTTGGAATTTGGACAAGTATGCATAGGACATTGCATTCACACGCGCACACAAACTGAGAATGACAAAGCCATTATCAAAACCAATAAACGGGAGAGAGCAGGCTGTATGACTGTCCCTACCGAGCCAAGAAAGCAAAGTGGTTACTCAACCTATGCGTGTGAGTGAGCATGGTAGTCAGGCTATCCCATCCCTGCCCGCTAGCTAGCGGGTGTTGTAGTTATCCCTCACTGAAAATTATCACGGCTAGTTCAGCTTCGCCAAAAACAATATACCAAATAGAAATAGTGGAGTGTTTGTGTGTGTGCTGGAACAAACTAAAATTTGAGAGCCAGAAAGAGTAAGCGTGTGTTGCTTGCAGCAGGTGTCAAAAGTGAGTGTCTAGCCTACTTTTAAGTAGGCAGGAATTACACCTGTGGGTAGTTATAACTACATCACTGAAGTTTTAATAGCTGTTCCAGCTTTGCTACAGTTATATTCCTATTAAAGAACCAAGGTTTGTCTTCTTGTAGGAACAAATGCCATTTACAGTAAAAGAACTTTAATACTTCCACTCTTTTCAACTTGAACACCCACCTTAAATCGTTTATCTTGAAGCACCTTCTTGATGGCAACGAGTTCCCCTGTTTCACACAGCTTTGCTTGGAATACAACACCGAAACTGCCATTACCAATGACTTTTGTGTCCATATAAGAGACCTCCTGCGGTCTGTCCGAACCCTGGCCAGGAGTGGCAATAACTGTTGTGATTTTGTTGCCATCTTTACCTGGAACAGTAAAATACTATTTGATTATTAACTTTCTAGAACAATTGACTGCAATGAATCAATACACATTAAGGAACAAACACTGAATAGCAAGCTTCTATTATGTTATTTTTTATCTAGGAACCCTATTGTTTAAATAATCCTTTTTAATAAAAAGTGTCATCGCACTAACTTACTTTTAATATCATTTTTAATAAGATCATAATTGCTTAGTCACTATAAAGCATAGAAAAACAATTACCAAGGATATATAAATATCAGGTATGTGGGGACCTAAGTCTCGCTGACAAGTCATCCAAATTCTTACAGTCACTTACATAGCTGGAGAGGAGTTTTTCGTAGTTTTCAATTTGATTTTTTCTTCAAAATAAACATACAATGAATAATAATTTTAGAACAAAATTGGTATTCAAGGCTTTGGCTCTGGCACAGTTAAACTCCACCTCAGGACAAAATGCAGTTAATATGACAAATTTTAAGTACAGTGATACCTCGGTAGTCGAACGACTCTATACTCGAACAATTCGGAGTTCGACCAAAATTTTCGAGAAATTTTTGCTGCGGTGCTCGACCAAAAATTCGGTACTCGACCAGCCGAACACGTGACGACCGCATGGGCTTTGTGATGATCGCGCCATCTCGGCCACTCTCGCTTGTTCGGGAAGCATCAGTTCTCTCGAGAGCGTCACTCAGACAACGCGCGATCAGCATTCGTTGTGATTTAGTGATTTTCAGTGCTTTTAATTGCTTTTTTAGCTTTCATAATGAGTCCCAAGAAAGTAATGAGTGTTAAGGGGAAGGAGAAGAGGAAAACAGTGCGAACAACGATCGAGTTGAAGAAGGAAATTATAGCGAAATATGAGAATGGTGTACGAGTGTCCGATTTAGCGGTAGAATACGGAATGGCGAAGTCGACCATTTCTACGTTTTTAAAGCATAAAGAAATGATTAAGAAGGCGAATGTTGCAACGGGAGTTACGGCGGTAACTAAGCAAAGGCCACAAGTGATTGAGGAGATGGAAAAGTTGCTTTTAATATTTATTAAAGAAAAACAGTTGGCCGGGGAAAGTGTTAGTGAAGCGTTCATTTGTGAAAAAGCGTTGCATATCTATGAAGAATTAGTGAAGAAAAGTCCGAGTACCAGTGAAAGTGATTCATTTACATTTAAAGCGAGCAGGGGTTGGTTTGAAAAGTTTCGTAATAGAACAGGTATTCATCGTGTTACTAGGCATGGGGAGGCAGCTAGTTCGGATCAAATTGCAGCCGATAAATACGTGGGGGAATTCGATCGGTACATAAATGAACAAAATTTGATCGCACAACAAGTCTTTAATTGTGATGAGACTGGGTTATTTTGGAAGAAAATGCCAGCCAATACGTACATTACCAAGGACGAGACGAAGATGCCAGGTCACAAGCCAATGAAAGATAGGCTAACATTGTTGCTGTGTGCAAATGCAAGTGGCGATTGCAAGATCAAACCCTTGTTAGTGTACCACTCGGACAACCCCCGGGTGTTCAAACGAAATAATATTTGTAAAAGTGCACTACCAGTTATGTGGCGCTCGAACACTAAATCTTGGGTCACAAGACAATTCTTTACTGAGTGGATAAACGAAGTGTTTGCCCCCCAGGTTAAGGCTTACCTCATTGAAAAGAGCTTGCCAATGAAATGTCTTCTGGTTATGGACAATGCTCCTGCACATCCTCCAGGTCTCGAGGATGACTTGAAAGAAGAATACAGCTTTATCAAAATCAAATTCTTGCCCCCCAATACTACTCCCATACTCCAGCCCATGGACCAACAGGTCATTTCAAACTTCAAAAAACTCTATACCAAGGCCCTTTTCAGAAAGTGTTTTGAAGTGACCAGTGACACGAAGTTGACCCTAAAGGAATTCTGGAAGGAACACTTCAGCATCCTCAACTCTGTTAACATGATTGACCAAGCTTGGCGAGGTGTGACCTATAGGACATTGAACTCTGCCTGGCGTAAGCTGTGGCCATCATGTGTCACAGAGAGGGAGTTTGAAGGTTTCCAACCAGAGGCGGGTCCAAGCACTGCTACCCCTGTAATTTCTGATGACACTGATGTCGTTGAGGAAATTGTTGTCATGGGCAGGAGTTTGGGGCTTGAGGTCGACAAGGATGATATTGATGAGCTTGTAGAAAGCCATTCTACCGAGTTGACTGTGGAGGAATTGTTGCACCTGCAACAACAACAGCAGCAGGATCTGATTGTGGAGCAGGAATCTTCAGAAGAGGATGAGGTAAGGGAGGATGTTCCAAGTTCTCTCATCAATGAAATTTGTTCCAAGTGGGCAGATGTGCAGGCTTTTGCTGAAAAATACCACCCAGAAATTGCAGTAGCAAACCGGGCAGTGCATATGTTTAATGATAGTGTCATGTATCATTTTCGAAGAATACTGCAGAGGAGGAAGAAACAATTAACAATAGACCAGTTTTTCACAAAAGAAAAGAAAGCTGCTACATCAAAGCCTGTTTCTCCTCCAAAGAAGAGACAAAGAAGAGAAGAAACCCCTGAAATAGATCTGCCCACCCTTTCATTGGAGAGAGAAACAACTCCTGAAGGAGAACTACCCCGCCACATCATGGAAGGGGACTCTCCTTCCAAGCAGTAACCTCCCCCTTCCATCCTCTCCACATCCATCCCTGTATGCCATCGAACCGCTGCTCAAAGGTATGTTCACTACAGTACAGAAAATGGTTTAAAATTGTTTTATTTTAGTACAGTAAATGGTTTAAAATTGTTTTATAGGATTTTCTGACCAATTTCATACACATTTAGATAATTATTGTTGTTTAGGTACACGTTTTATTAATATTTTGGGCCTGTTCGAGTGCTTGGGAACGGAATAGAATATATACCATTATTTCTTATGGGGAAAAAAAATTCGGTACTCGAACAAATCGGAGGTCGAACACGGATCTCGAACGGATTATGGTCGAGTACCGAGGTATCACTGTAATTTGTATTTTTCCTAACAGTACTTACCTCGAACTACTTTCTTAGGAGTATCTGGGATTCTCCTCCCAACCGACCAGAACTTTGTGTAGTTTCCCCTATCTACGTTTTCTATAATGGGTCCCTCTGTAGTTGATGAATACGCGCCCTGAGGCGACCTGGGTCAGCGAAAGCACGTGGCCAGGTCTCGGTCACCAGTAAGTTTATGATAGATATGGTATCAAAGTCCAGTAAGACACTCGAGGAAGGATGGGTGGGCCTTAACCCGAAAGTAATTCGAGGTAAGTACTGTTAGGAAAAATACAAATTACTTAAAAATGATATTAATTTAAAATAAATTTTTGAATATACTTACCCGGTGAATATATATATAGCTGACGTCTCCGACGGTCGACAGATTCCAAAAACTCGCGAGCGATCGCCATGAAGGCTGCCGGGTGTGCCCACCAGCGCCGACTATCGGCCAGATACCGCACATACTTCTCCATAAGTTCAGTTCCTCTCAGTCCGTAGGGTCTCTATCGGGGAGGAAGGGAGGGCCTTTAATTATATATATTCACCGGGTAAGTATATTCAAAAATTTATTTTAAATTGAAAATATCATTTTTAAATATTAAACTTAGCCGGTGAATATATATATAGCTGATTCACACCCATGGTGGTGGGTAGAGACCAGTATTACTGTAAAATAATAAAGGCGTATATGCTCAAGAGTTTTTGACAAATATTCAAAAAACAAACTAAAGTATAGGTACCTGATAAGGAAGCTGACTCTGATGAATACTCATTAGTCCGCTATCCTTATGAAGCCCAGCGATCCTCTCAGGATGCTGAAAGACTTCTAGGAGCTGTTATAATCAGGGTGAACACCCCTACAACAGGACCTCATCAATACCCTTAATCTGGGCGCTCTCAAGAAACAATATTTTGACCACCCGCCAAATCAAAAGATTGCGAAAGACTTCTTAGTCTCCCGTACAACCCAAAACAAGATTAAAAATTTCAAGAGAAGATTAAAAGGATATTGGGATTAAGGGAATGTAGTGGTAGAACCTTCACCCACTACTGCACTCGCTGCTACGAATGGTCCCAACGTGTAGCAGTCCTCATAAAGAGTCTGGACATCTTTCAAGTAATATGAAGCGAACACCTACTTGCTTCTCCAAAAGGTCGCGTCCATAATACTTCTAAGGGATCTATTTTGTTTAAATGCTACTGAAGTTGCTACCGCTCTAACTTCATGATCCTTAACTTTAAGCAAATTACGATCCTTCTCACTTAAATGAGAGTGTGCCTCTCTAATCAATAGTCTAATAAAATAAGACAACGCATTCTTCGACATAGGCAAAGAGGGCTTTTTAACGGAGCACCATAAGGCCTCTGAAAAAACCTCACAGCAGTTTAGTTCTAGATAAATAAGACTAAGAGCTCTAACGGGGCACAGCACTCTTTCAACTTCATTCCCAACAATCTCAGATAGACTGGGAAGTTCAAACAATTTAGGCCATGGACGAGACGGAAGTTCATTTTTGGCCAAAAAACCAAGCTGAAGAGAGCATACTGCTTTATTAGCGGAGAAGCCGATATTCTTGCTAAAAGCATGTATCTCACTAACACTTTTTGCAGAAGCCAAGCTCACCAAGAAAAGTGTCTTGAGGGTAAGATCCTTCAGGGAGGCCGAACTTAACGGTTCAAACCTGTCTGACATAAGGAACTGCAGGACCACGTCCAAGTTCCAAGTAGGAGTAGAAATATGACGCTCCTTGGAAGTCTCGAAAGACTTAAGAAGGTCTTGAAGATCTTTGTTATTAGATAGATCCAAATTTCTATGCCTGAAAACAGAAGCTAACATGCTTCTGTAGCCTTTAATGGTAGATGCAGAAAGGGAGCGACCATTTCTCAGATAAAGCAGAAAATCTGCAATCTGCACTACAGAGGTACTGGAAGAGGAAATAGAGGAGGACTTGCACCAGTCTCTAAATACCTCCCATTTAGATAGATAAATCCTGATGGTAGAGGATCTTCTAGCCCTCGCGATCGCTCTAGCTGCCTCCTTCGAAATCCCTCGAGCTCTAGAGAGTCTTTCGATAGGCTGAAGGCAGGTAGACGAAGCGCGGGGAGGCTTTGATGAAATCTCTTTACATGAGGCTGACGCAGGAGATCCATCCGCAACGGTAGACTTCTTGGAATGTCTACTAGCCATAGAAGTACCTCTGTGAACCACTCAGTCGCGGGCCAGAGGGGAGCAACCAACGTCAACCTGGTCCCTTCGTAAGAGGCGAACTTCTGAAGAACCTTGTCTAGGATCTTGAATGGTGGGACCAGTCCAGCAGGAAAGCGTCTATGTGGGCTGCCTCTGGATCTGGAACTGGAGAGCAGTAAGTCGAGAACCTCTTTGTCAGTGAAGTCGCAAAAAGATCTATGGTGGGTTGACCCCATGTCATCCATAGCTTCTTGCACACAGTCTTGTGCAACGTCCACTCCATGGAGATGACTTGTCCTCTTCTGCTGAGGCAGTCCGCTAAGACATTCATTTCTCCTTGCACAAATCTTGTCAAAAGAGAGATGTTACTTGCCTTAAATGGAGTTCCTTCTGATCCGTGGACCAAAGACCCGAGCATTCCAGACTGTCCAGTGGCGCTCCCTAACCCAAATCCGATGCATCTGAATACAACACATGGTTTGGGTTCTTGATCGCAAGAGAAAGACCTTCTCGAAGTCTAATGTTGCTGTCCCACCAAGTCAGACATGTCTAGACTGAGTTGGAGATTGGGAAAGAGATACTCTCTAAGCCCTTCTCCTTGTTCCAATGGTTTAGGTGAAATTGGAGAGGGCAAAGGTTGAGTCTCCCCAGAGAGATAAACTGCTCCAGCGATGAAAGAGTTCCCACGAGGCTCGTTCAAACTCTTACAGAGCAACTGTTTTTCTCTTGCAAGTGACAGACTTTTAACAGAGCTTGTTCCATTCTTGTGGGAGACGAAAAGGCCCGAAAAATTCGACACTGTATCTCCATCCCAAAAAAAAGAATAGTCTGGGATGGAGTACTGTAAGTTACGACTTCTCTACGTTCACTATGAGACCTAGCTCCTTGGTTAGGTCTAATGTCCATTTGAGGTTCTCCAGACAGCGATTTAATGACGACGCCCTGATTAGCCAGTCGTCAAAATAAAGGGAGGCTCTGATCCCTGAAAAATGTAGAAAGCTTGCTACATTTTGCATGAGCCTTGTAAAAACAAGAGGAGCAGGACTGAGGCCGAAGCACAGTGCTCGAAATTGGTACACTACTTTCCCGTCCACAAACCTCAGATATTGTTGAAAGTTTGGATGAATCGGGATGTGGAAGTATGCATCTTGAAGGTCGAGAGAGACCATCCAGTCGCCTTCCCTTACTGCTGCCAAGACAGATTTGGTAGTCTTCATCGTGAACTTTGTCTTGACAATGAACACATTGAGTGCACTTACATCTTAAGTACTCCTGCAGTGAACGTGGCTGCCAGTTCATTGGAGCCATCCCTTATAGCCTTGTTCATGCATGACATAATTTGTACAGCAATACATTGTCAGCTGGAGAGACCTTCTTACTTAAGGCTCCCAGGGACCAATCCAAAAAATTAAATACAGTGATACCTCGGTAGTCGAACGACTCTATACTCGAACAATTCGGAGTTCGACCAAAATTTTCGAGAAATTTTTGCTGCGGTGCTCGACCAAAAATTCGGTACTCGACCAGCCGAACACGTGACGACCGCATGGGCTTTGTGATGATCGCGCCATCTCGGCCACTCTCGCTTGTTCGGGAAGCATCAGTTCTCTCGAGAGCGTCACTCAGACAACGCGCGATCAGCATTCGTTGTGATTTAGTGATTTTCAGTGCTTTTAATTGCTTTTTTAGCTTTCATAATGAGTCCCAAGAAAGTAATGAGTGTTAAGGGGAAGGAGAAGAGGAAAACAGTGCGAACAACGATCGAGTTGAAGAAGGAAATTATAGCGAAATATGAGAATGGTGTACGAGTGTCCGATTTAGCGGTAGAATACGGAATGGCGAAGTCGACCATTTCTACGTTTTTAAAGCATAAAGAAATGATTAAGAAGGCGAATGTTGCAACGGGAGTTACGGCGGTAACTAAGCAAAGGCCACAAGTGATTGAGGAGATGGAAAAGTTGCTTTTAATATTTATTAAAGAAAAACAGTTGGCCGGGGAAAGTGTTAGTGAAGCGTTCATTTGTGAAAAAGCGTTGCATATCTATGAAGAATTAGTGAAGAAAAGTCCGAGTACCAGTGAAAGTGATTCATTTACATTTAAAGCGAGCAGGGGTTGGTTTGAAAAGTTTCGTAATAGAACAGGTATTCATCGTGTTACTAGGCATGGGGAGGCAGCTAGTTCGGATCAAATTGCAGCCGATAAATACGTGGGGGAATTCGATCGGTACATAAATGAACAAAATTTGATCGCACAACAAGTCTTTAATTGTGATGAGACTGGGTTATTTTGGAAGAAAATGCCAGCCAATACGTACATTACCAAGGACGAGACGAAGATGCCAGGTCACAAGCCAATGAAAGATAGGCTAACATTGTTGCTGTGTGCAAATGCAAGTGGCGATTGCAAGATCAAACCCTTGTTAGTGTACCACTCGGACAACCCCCGGGTGTTCAAACGAAATAATATTTGTAAAAGTGCACTACCAGTTATGTGGCGCTCGAACACTAAATCTTGGGTCACAAGACAATTCTTTACTGAGTGGATAAACGAAGTGTTTGCCCCCCAGGTTAAGGCTTACCTCATTGAAAAGAGCTTGCCAATGAAATGTCTTCTGGTTATGGACAATGCTCCTGCACATCCTCCAGGTCTCGAGGATGACTTGAAAGAAGAATACAGCTTTATCAAAATCAAATTCTTGCCCCCCAATACTACTCCCATACTCCAGCCCATGGACCAACAGGTCATTTCAAACTTCAAAAAACTCTATACCAAGGCCCTTTTCAGAAAGTGTTTTGAAGTGACCAGTGACACGAAGTTGACCCTAAAGGAATTCTGGAAGGAACACTTCAGCATCCTCAACTCTGTTAACATGATTGACCAAGCTTGGCGAGGTGTGACCTATAGGACATTGAACTCTGCCTGGCGTAAGCTGTGGCCATCATGTGTCACAGAGAGGGAGTTTGAAGGTTTCCAACCAGAGGCGGGTCCAAGCACTGCTACCCCTGTAATTTCTGATGACACTGATGTCGTTGAGGAAATTGTTGTCATGGGCAGGAGTTTGGGGCTTGAGGTCGACAAGGATGATATTGATGAGCTTGTAGAAAGCCATTCTACCGAGTTGACTGTGGAGGAATTGTTGCACCTGCAACAACAACAGCAGCAGGATCTGATTGTGGAGCAGGAATCTTCAGAAGAGGATGAGGTAAGGGAGGATGTTCCAAGTTCTCTCATCAATGAAATTTGTTCCAAGTGGGCAGATGTGCAGGCTTTTGCTGAAAAATACCACCCAGAAATTGCAGTAGCAAACCGGGCAGTGCATATGTTTAATGATAGTGTCATGTATCATTTTCGAAGAATACTGCAGAGGAGGAAGAAACAATTAACAATAGACCAGTTTTTCACAAAAGAAAAGAAAGCTGCTACATCAAAGCCTGTTTCTCCTCCAAAGAAGAGACAAAGAAGAGAAGAAACCCCTGAAATAGATCTGCCCACCCTTTCATTGGAGAGAGAAACAACTCCTGAAGGAGAACTACCCCGCCACATCATGGAAGGGGACTCTCCTTCCAAGCAGTAACCTCCCCCTTCCATCCTCTCCACATCCATCCCTGTATGCCATCGAACCGCTGCTCAAAGGTATGTTCACTACAGTACAGAAAATGGTTTAAAATTGTTTTATTTTAGTACAGTAAATGGTTTAAAATTGTTTTATAGGATTTTCTGACCAATTTCATACACATTTAGATAATTATTGTTGTTTAGGTACACGTTTTATTAATATTTTGGGCCTGTTCGAGTGCTTGGGAACGGAATAGAATATATACCATTATTTCTTATGGGGAAAAAAAATTCGGTACTCGAACAAATCGGAGGTCGAACACGGATCTCGAACGGATTATGGTCGAGTACCGAGGTATCACTGTACTTCAAACGCTCGAAAAACTCCTTTCAGGAGATGGTCTAGCTCTGAAGCAGACCATAAAATCTTGGAGCGTCTCATGGCTAGACGACGAGGGGAGTCCACTAGGCTTAAGAAGTCTCCCTGGGCAGAGGCAGGTACTCCCAAGCCAAGAACTTCTCCTGTGTCACACCAGACGCTCGAGCGAGAAGCTAATTAAGGAGGAGGAAAAGCAAAAGCAGACTTTCCTAAACTTCTCCTGGATTCCAACCAGTCTCCCAGTAAGAGCATGGCTCTCTTGGAAGAACAAGAGAGAACTGACTTCGTAAATGTAGGAGTCGAAGAAAGTCATGCCAAGAGTAAACTCAGACGGCGGAGCAGCCGTTACAAAACGAGTAGGACAAAATTTCCCTAAAGAAATTCATAATTTTAAAAACAAGGGATTGTTGGACAACCCTAGGTTACTCCTCTTCTGAATGAATCCCCAAAGGTACATTAGTTGAAAGGTGGTCATCAACTTCTTCAGAAGGCACATCATCTGATAAATCTAAAGTCTTGCGAGAAGGAGATTTATATTCAGAATGACGTGAAGGAAAAGCCTGACAGGCTACATCAACTTGTATATGAACAGAAGTTAAAGTTGGAGGGTCGGTGTCACGTCGTGACTGCAGAGAATGTTATTCTACTACACGTCGTGACAGAAGTGACTGACGTTCAAACGTCACGTAGTAACAGTGGTGACTGCTGTTCGATGCAATATCGTGACTACGGTGACTGACCCTCGACGTCACGTCGTGTCTACGGTGTCTACCGCTCAAAGTCACATCGTGTCTGCGGTGTCTGCAGCTCAACATCACGCTGTGACTGCGGCTGACTGTCGATCAAAGTTACATCGAGATTTATGCTCCGCATCTCTTTTAACAGCAAAGCTGACACTAGGGATAACGTCAGCATGACGTAACAAAGCTCGTTTAGAAGGTTGAAGACCTGAATCACGTATCCCAGAACCGTGACGTACAAAAAGCAAAGGATCCTTTCGCACAGGAACAGGATCGTAAGCTTCTATTAAAGAAGAAAGCTTTAACAGCATATCTTGCAAAACACTTAACTTCGGATCAACCTGTGACTGCGGTGGCTGACGTTCAAACGTCACGTAGTAACAGCGATAACTGCTGTTCGATGCTATATCGTGACTACGGTGACTGACGCTCGACGTCACGTCGTGTCTACGGTGTCTACCGCTCAACGTCACGTCGAGTCTGCGGTGACTGCAGCTCAACGTCACGCTGCGCACTCTGAATAGATCGTGACGTCGGAAACGTCTGTACATGAACGTCATCGCTATGAACGGGCTCTCATGATGACTACAGCTAGGACGTTGAACTTGTTCTGAAGGAACTAATCAACGTTTCAACCGTCTTGAAACCTTACGCCAAGGTTTTTAAAGAGACGAATCATCGGAAGACGAGGAGAACTTCGTCTCTCCTGTCTTATGGTAAGGACGTGCTTAAAGAGCAACATCTGATACCTTTGAGGGAACGTCTGTTCGTTGGTTTACACCTCTCACTCCCTTAGGTCCTACGACATTCCTTCTCCCTGGGGTAGGGGAGCCTGAAAGAGGTCTCGGACTAGGCAAGTGACAAGCACGAACAAACAAACCCTCCGCAACACTAAACATGTTTTTCGCACTTTCTTCACTGACATTGCATTTTTTAATAATTTCACATTGGACATGAATAAAGCTGATTTCTACCTGAAGCACGCAATTCTCCCTTAAATCAAAAGGTTAGAGTTGCGAAATATGTCGTATAATGTAAGCTCATTAGTACAAAATGAAACACACATGCAAAAATTAATAAACACATACATATATGTGGAATAAAACGGAAATATATAAAGTTAAAAAGATCAGTGACTTGGGGGGAGACTAAAACTAAATCACTAAGGACTACGTTTTCAATCTCTCACCGTACAGTGCCTTGGGATGAGAATAAAAACTAGAACGTTTTATCCTCTCTCTCTCTCTCTCTCTCTCTCTCTCTCTCTCTCTCTCTCTCTCTCTCTCTCTCTCTCTCTCCCCGTACAGAGACTTGGGACGAGAGTAAATATCTGCGAGAATAAAGATTTGGATCGTTCCCTCTCTCTCTCTCTCTCGCTCTCTTGCCACTCACGAGAAAGGCTCACTCACTCTTCGTCAATAAAAAGGTTATTTGACTAAAGGAAAATACTAAAAGGACTAAGAAATTGAAAATTAACATGTTCCTTTAAATTAGTATTTAAAAAACTTCAATTTGTAAGAAGAATGAACAAAACGTCAAAAAGGATTTACTCTTTCTGCAAAGTGAAACCGTGATTCTCTCTTTCTCTATCGTAACGATAGAGTGCAAACTGCGTAGCATAAATAAACCAAACGTTAGTTCATCTTTGAAAACAGCACGAAGACTATTCAAAGAATAAATTTCTTAAAATATTTTCTAAAAATATTCATCTCATCAACCTAAACAAATATAAAAATTGAATGGGCTCAACGTTGTTTAACTTCGCTTTCCAAGTCCGTACCGCCTACAAAGAATAGGCATAGGTCGCTTCTAAACAAAAATATAAAATTTATCTCGGTGTTTAGTATAAATGGAAAGGGAATCGAAGAGGCCTAATAAAGGCGGGTGAGATATAAAATATATAGAGGTAAATCTATAAATATCAACAATAATTTATAAAGTGATAAAATATTTACTAAAAGCCTTTAACACACTTCCGTACACTGAGGGAAGGGTCGGCCATCTTTTCTCTATGGAAAATCCAGAGAGAGATTAAAAAAGCAAGGGTAAAAAAAAAAAATTTTCTCTCCTTTCAAAAGCATTTCTTTTGAAGATCGTATTGCTTGAGAATAATCCAACACGGCGAAAGCCATAAAACCATGAACAAGTACTTCACCAATCAGTAAAAACTTGAGGTTAAGCGCGAGCGGAACCAATGCTGTCACTACCACCGACAGAGAGAAACTGAACTTATGGAGAAGTATATGCGGTATCTGGCCGATAGTCGGCGCTGGTGGGCACACCCGGCAGCCTTCATGGCGATCGCTCGCGAGTTTTTGGAATCTGTCGACCGTCGGAGACGTAAGCTATATATATATTCACCGGCTAAGTTTAATATTTAAAATTTGTGATTTGTTCCAACACGGAGTACTTACCTCAAACTACTTTCTTAGGAGACATACTTTGAGAGGCGAGGGAGGTCTTACGGGCCGAGAGACCGGCTGGATAATGAAGATCGAACCTAGATAGGAGACTCGGTTCTTCTGACCCAAAACGGAATATGAGACTTAGGGAAAACTACGTAAAAAAACTATTTAGTATCCAAGTAACTCGCCTCTGTAAGGATCTCCGGACATGGGTGCTTCCATCTGAACATTTCCCACATGGTAGGGGTGAGGAATAAAGGGGAATGGAGGGGAAGCGGGAATAAGGGGGGAAAAGGTAAGGAAGAGCTTGGACTTATTTCCCATGGCTTCCCCGGGGCTACAACCTTAAATCTTTTGGAGCGCAGAAATGACCGGACCAATAGAGAAGCCGTCCAAAGACTTTCTAGTACAGTCCTTCAGGTAGTGGGCCGTAAAGGTGGACTGCCTGGACTATGTGCCTGCCTTCAGGATCTGGCCCACAGCCATGTTCTTCTCGAAGGCCAGCGAAGTGCTCAGGCCCCTAATATCATGCGGTCTCGGCTTACCCGGTAGGGTGACTCCGGTACTGTCGTAGGGTCTCATAATCACCTGCCGTAACCAGGAGACAGTATTCCTGGACACTGCTTTCTTCACCATGCCCGAGGAGACGAACAGACTCTTGATCCCAGGGCGAAGTCTGGCTGTCCTTTCCAGGTACTTTCTAACTGCCCTGACTGGGCACAGCACCAGATCCCTCGGGTTGTCCGATCGCGGAATCGCTGGCACCAAAAAACCCTCGAACCTAGGATCCCAGTAACCTGGGTTCTGCGTCTTGGCCGCAAAGTCGGGCGGAACTTGAAACTTAACTCTCGCCAACCTTTCGTGTGCGAGACCTCGTACGACAACCCATGGAATTCGCTCTCTCTCTTAGCCGATGCAAGGGCTAGAAGGAAGATCGTCTTGAGGGTGAGCTCTTTGTCTAGGATGTCCTTAGGGAGTTCAAAGGTTGGCTCAGACAAGGCCTTCAGAACTCTGGCCACGTCCCACTGGGGCACTCTAGAGGTACGGGGAGAACATGATTGCTCGAAGCTCTTAATGAGCATCGAGATTTGTCGGGAAGCTCCTAGATCAAGACCTTTGAGGAGGAAGACCTGGCCCACGGCTGCTCGGACACCTTTCATGGCCGGCATAGACATGCCTACGTCGTCTCTCAGATAGACTAGTAAGTCTGCTATTCTATGAATGGAGGCCTCCAACGGTCTTATGTTCTGTGAGGCGCACCATTTAGTAAACGTGGTCCATTTCGCTTGATACACTGCGACTGAGGAGCGTCTCAGGTAACCCGACATCCTTGTTGCGGTCTTCGACGAGTATCCTTCCTTCTTCAGGAGCCGCTCGATAACCTCCACGCACGTAGGCGGAGGGACCGAGGGTTTTCGTGAAACCTTTGGAAGTGTGGCTGGCGGAGGTGGTCTTCCCTGTCTGGAAGGGGCCACAGTGGGAGGTGCACCAGTTCCTTTAGGTCCGCGAACCATTCTCTCTCCTGCCACCAGGGTGCTATCAAAGTCATCCACAGGCTCTTTGCTCGTCTCACTCTGTTGAGGACTTGTCTGAGCATTCCGAAGAGAGGGAAGGCATACACGTCGAGGTTGTCCCAAGGGTGTTGAAAGGCGTCCTCGAATGCTGCTGTTGGATCTGGCACAGGAGAACAAAACACGGGGAGCTGTTTGTTGAGTTTTGTGGCAAAGAGGTCCATTACTGGCGAACCCCAATTCCGGATGATCGTCTGAGCCACTTCTGGGTGCAGGGACCACTCCGACCCTATCACTTGGCCCATCCTGCTGAGGCCGTCAGCTAGAACGTTCCGCTTTCCTGGAATGAACCTGGCTGTGACCTCGATCTGTTCCTTCGAGGCCCATTCCAGGAACTCTGTCATGAGACTACACAACTCCCTTGACTTTCATCCTCCTTGCTTTTTCACGTAGGCCACCACAGTGGCGTTGTCGCACATCAGAGCCACGGTGTTTCCCCGGAGTAGGTGGATGAATTCTACACATGCCCTTTGAACGGCCATCAGTTCTAGGACGTTTATGAAGGTTCTTCTCCCTGGGGGACCATTTCCCTTCGCCGACTCGTCAAGAAGATGGGATCCCCATCCCTCTTTCGATGCATTCGTGAATAACAGCATCTCCGGGGGATCGATCGCGAAGGGCATTCCCTTGAGTGTGTTCATCCTGTCGTACCACCACTTCAGAACCTCCTTCGTCTCCGGGGACACCGGGACTATCTCGTGTGGGGTCTCCCCCGGGGGCCAGAACTCCTTTAAGTTCCACTGCACTGCTCTTAGTTTGAGTCTCCCCCGGGGGACTAACTTTTCCAATGATACTAGGTGGCCCACTAACCTCTGCCAGTCTTTGGCTCTCCTCGGAAGGTTTGCTAGGAAAGGGCGAATTATCCAGTCTAGATTCTCCAACCTCTCTGAGGAGGGGAAGGCCCTGACCAACTGGGTGTCTAGAACCATCCCCAGGTAGGTCATCAAGGTGGAGGGTATCAGCTGCAACTTTTCCAGGTTGATGGTTATACCCAAGTCCTTGCAGAACTGAAGAAGCTTCGCGCCTTGCTCCCTCTGAGGCTGAAAGTAACAACCAGTCGTCCAGGTAACGAATCAGGCGGATGCCCTGCTCGTGCGCCCAGACCCAGACTGTTGTGAAGACTCTCGTGAAGACCTGAGGAGCTGTCGACAGCCCGAAGCAAAGGGTCCTAAACTGCAACGCTTGAGTACTCCATTTCACCCTTAGGAACTTCCTGCTGAAGGGGTGGACAGGGATCTGAAAGTAGGTGTCCTTGAGGTCTAGGGACATCATGAAGTCCCCTTCCCTCAAGGCTGCCATTACCGACTTTGGGGTGTCCATCTTGAAGTCGGTCTTGCATACGAATTTGTTGAGGGCCGACAGGTCTATGACCGGCCTCCAACCCCCTGTCGCCTTCTCCACCAGGAAGAGTCTGCTGTAGAACCCAAGGGTGGGGTTCTTGACTGGTTCTAACGCCCCTTTGGCGATCATGACCTACACTTCCTCCTGCAATGCCGCTTTCCTTAAGGGGTCCTTGGGCGCCAACCACTCCGCCTGTCGGTCCGGAATTAGAGGGGGCGGGTCCGCTAGGAGGGGCAGCTTGTACCCGTCCCTCAGAACTGCTACGGTCCATGGATCCGCTACGTAGTCCCGCCAAGCTTGCCAAGAGTATTTGAGGCATCCCCCTACCTGAGGCTTCGGCAGGAGTAGGGGGCCTCTCTCCCTACCTTATCCTGGAGGCGCGGCTGGAACGCCCTCTCCTAGAGTTGGGATAGGAGGACCTAAAAGAGGCCTGTGGGGTCGAACTTCCCCTACGGGAGGGCTGCGAGGCTTGATGCCAGGACATCGACGGGGAATCCCTTCTAGGCTGGACTGGCGATGAGTGGGGGGCCGTCTGGTGCGTATCTCCTATGAGCCGGACGCCTTGCAGCTGGGGGCCTGGGCTTTCCCGCCTCCTTGAGCTTCCTGACCCTCTCTCCATTACTTCTTCAACTGCCTTCAGGGGGAAGACGAAATCGCCCCACACCGGGGAGCTCCTCAGGGACCTCGCCTCCCACTCGGGTAGCCTACGCAGTAACTTATTCAGGACGGTGTCTCTTTTCCGTAGGACCCAGTAAGCCGTTTGAGTGAGGGATTGGAACGTGAGGAACTTCATCACCTTTCCCCCTGAGCTGATCAGTTCCCGCAACAAGGTTTGGTTCTCCGGTACAGAGAGGTCATGGGAGGACTGGAAACCCACTAGGGTACAGGCCCACCAGTCCAGCCAAGAAGTGACGTTTACCAAGTCTTGGGCCATGTCCTCCATCATAGAGGCTTCCGCTGGCGAGAAACACACTGGGGCAGAGGAAGCAATGTCATCTGCACCCCCTTGATTTAGCGTGGCTATCGCCGCCTCGATCGCATGGGGGCCCCCCCAGCAACCCTCCGGGACGTAGAAGCGTTTCTGCGTTCTAAGGCCCGGAAGCAGCCTGGAGGACCCTTGGCTCCTAGGGGCGTCTGCTTGGCTTGCTATGTATTTGTCGATGTGGTCCATCCCTAGCTTTACGTCCGGTGCTAGAGAGGGGGTTAGGGACAGCTTCTGCTGGACCAGGTTGTCCACTAACCTGCCCAGCCCGGAGAGCCAGGCCTTCTCCGTCGAGGGTTTCGGATTGTCCAGCCTGTGGTGCCACATGTTTAATCATTGCATAAGGAATTCCAACGGGTCCAGGGGCTGTATCGTTACAAGTAGCAAGTGCGAAATCAAATTCTTTTTCAGTAAAAGGAGAATTATACGACTCTTCCCTTCCTGTTGCAAAAACCTAAAATTTTCTTTTCTTCAATACTCCTATACTGGTGGCTACGAGCTCATTCACACTTTCATGAAACATTTGAAAAATGATCAGCCAGGGCATTGCTAACATTAGGTGGTTCAGTCATATACAGTAATCCCTCCCCATTTCGCGGTCTCAGTGCATCGCGGATTTTCAAAAATATTCATAAAAAATTAGAAAAAATGGTGCGAGAGTTACGGGGGCGTTTGCAGAAGGCAGAGAGTACAGTAGAACATCAGGTATCAACACGGAGATGGCGCGCAACTCAAAATCCACCTCTCTGATTCGCTGGCCATCTCGGGTCCAGAATCTCGCAAGCTGATTGGCCAAGACGCCGAGACGCTTTACCCAGCATCTCTCCCTGCCGTGCGCCCCGCGAAGGGAGACCCCATTCATTGTTCTTTCTCCCTTCACTTGTGTTGCTTAGTCTTGCTGCATGGAACTTTTAGCTGTTTTCTTGTGCTTTTCAGTGTAGAATAGTGCTTGTGACGCCCTTGAAAATGACTCCTAAACATCCTCTACCCTCTACATCCTCTAGTGAACCCAAGAAATAGAGAAAAATTATGACAGTTAACGAGAAAGTAAAATTACTGGACACGCTTAAGGCAGGCAGTAGCTATGCGTGTTGCCCGCATTTACGGAATGAATGAATCGAGGGTTCGCTACATAAAAAAAGATGAAATGAAAATGCGTAAAACTGCCTCAATAACGGTCTCAAAGGACAATAAGCGTGTAGTAACTCCTCATAATTAGACGATTGTGCAAATGGAGAATGCGTTATCAATGTGGATATCGGACTGTCGGGAAAAGAGGGTTAGTCTCGATACCAACATGATTCTAACCAAAACCAAAACCCTGTATGATAGCCTAGTTCCTGAAGGAAAATCTAACGAAGACGATGAAGGTGATGATGACGACGAAGATGATGATCCTGCCCCACGAGCAAAATGTAGTTTTGTTGCCAGCAAGGGCTGGTTCGAGAAATTCAAGAGGATGTTTGGCCTCCACAGCATTCCTTTGTATGGGGAGGCCGCCTCGGCAGACCAAGAGGTAGCTCTTCATTACGTCGAGGACGAGTTCCCGAAATGAATTAAAGAAGGTGGCTATCTCGCGGAGCAGGTGATCAATATGGATAAGACTGGCCTCTTCTGGAAGAGGATGCCATCCCAGACGTTCCTTTACAAGGATGAAGTAAAAAAGCCAGGGTTCAAGGCCCACAAAGATCGCATCACTCTCCTCATGTGCGGGAATGCCGCGGGCTTCATGCTCAAGCCCGGATTAATTTACAAGTCCAAGAATCCTCGGGCTTTGAAAAACAAAAACAGAGCCTTGCTGCCCGTCTACTGGATGAGCAATAAAAAGGCATGTATAACTAAAGCCCTTTCACTCAACTGGTTCGTGAAATGCTTTATCCCACAGGTGAAGCTGTACCTCGTGTGGAGAATGGGCTGCCCTTTAAGGTCCTCCTCTTGATTGACTGTGCAGGCAGACATGCAACGGATCTGCATTATGACAGGGTCCAAGTGGAGTTCCTGCCCCCCAACACCATATCCCTCATACAACCAATGGATCAGGGGGTCATTCAGGCCTTCAAGGCCTTCTACACAAGGTCCATGATGGAGGGCCTCATCTCCTCCATCGATGAAGATGACGAGGACTACAGCCTCAAGAGATATTGGCGGGAATACAACATTGCAACGTGACTGGCCAACATTCAGAAAGCTCTTAATGAGATGAAACAGCAAACATTGAATGCAAGTTGGAGAAAATTGTGGCCAGACGTTGTTCATGACTATGAGGGCTTTACGCCAGACGAAGTTCACCACTCCGCCGTAGATAAGGCTGTAAGACTGTAACGGTTAGTAGCCAACGAAGGTTTCTCTGACATGACGACGGATGACGTCAACTCACTGATCGAGTGCCACTCGGAGCCCCTAACCGACGAGGACCTTGACGAAATGACAAGATTAGCGAGTGAAAAGAAGAGGCAGCCGATGTCGGCGACGACTAAGAAGCTGAAGAACGTGGCCTTACCTTGGACAACCTGCAAGAGCTCTGCAACATGGCACGGGCTCCGCAACAAAGGGCGCAGGAAATCGATGATAATATGGTCAGAGCCATCAAATTTAGTAACCGTATTAACGGTGTAATGGCGTTGTACAAGAGCATCTTTGCTCAGATGAAAAAACGTCGACAACTTTCCATCACGATGTTCCTAGTGCACTGAAAACCTTCTGCATAAGCATCAGATACTCCTCCTGCTGCCTCTCCAGCTTCCCACGGAGCCACTACACCGCCTCATGCAGTTTCTACAGCTCTATTGGAAGCTGTTGTTGACGATCCACCGCCTCTAACAACTGACGATGAGGCGTCACCTGAGGAGCAGTAAAGCTCTCATTAACCTATGCAGTAAATCATCTTCATCTTCTTCACCTCCATCATACTGCACAGGTGTTTCATCGTCATTTATCAAGATCATCATCATTTATCAAGATCGTCATTGTTAGAGGCGAGTTACGTATCTTGTTATAAGAATAAGAGAGTTCTAAAAACATATCTACAGTATATACACATACCCTATTTATATCTACATATGTATGTACATGTACACTTATACTCATTTATATCATTTATGTATAAATGTAAATGTACACACAGTATATGTAATGTAATAAATACCCCCTGTACTGTATTTATATTACGGTATTTATACAGTACAGTACTTTATTTTATGTACAGTATATAATTTATATTATCAATATTATTTACATGATTCTTTAATGTTCTAATGATAACATATGCATTTATAGGGTTAATATAAACTTATTGTTATTATATATACATGTACACGTACACAAAAAAATGTACGTATTCCAAAAATAGGGAGGGAACCTACTTCGCAGTTTTTCACCTATCGCAGTCGGTTCTGGTCCCCATTAACCGCGATAGGTGAGGGATTATTGTACTGATTGTTCACCTTCAACACTGGTGGTGGGTTTGGGGTAAATTTGCCTGCAATCTTTTTTATTTTCCTCCATACAGATGATCGTGGTGTTCTACTGTTGACTGAGGAAACAAAAGATACCCAAGATTGGCGCCTAACTTCTTTCATGGCACGATGGAACTGTGCTCTACACATTTTGTATGTTATTAAATTTTCATCAGTACAGCGTCTACGCAATCTATAGAGATTTTCTGGTGGCTCTCTGCAAGACAGTTAATTCGGAAGACCACCACGGGACTGGTCGTCATTTGAATAATCCTGTGGTTTTGGAAATCGAATTGATTCCTGCCATTTGGAGAGTTCCATTCAGTAGGTCTATAGCATCATCAATACTTTCAAACTGTTCTGCACTCCACTCGATTTCACTTAGCTCACGAAATTTAAACCAATCCGCCTTGTCAAGATTCCATCATGGCGATTCTTGTAAAGGTGGACCACTGTTGGTGTTTATAATGATTGGTGCATGATCACTAGTATGCCAATCATCTAATGTCCTCCAATCAAAATCAAGAAGGTAGTTAGAGCTTGCAATTAAAAGGTCAATGCATGACAAGGTACCCGTCTGAACATGGAAGTGTGTGGGCTCTCCTGTATTAAGGAGTCCGACATCATAATTTTCCACAATTGACGATATAATAATGCCCCTGGTGTTGCTAAAACATCACCCCACAAAGGATGTCTACCATTCAAATCTCAAAGTAAAAGAAAGGGTTGAGGGTGCTGTTGAATCACCTCTACTAAATCATCATACGATATGTTATCATTTGGAGGCAAGTACAGAGAGCAGATTGTATATTTTCTCCCTATTTCAATCTGTACAACCAATGCCTCCAGAGGGGTACAGATAGACAAAGATATTTGGGGAACATCTCGACGAACGTATATGAGACTTCCGCCAGTGCTCACTATTCGGTGATCATACAGTGTCCTATAGCTAACATATTTACGAGGACAAGGAGTATTAGCATCAAGCTTGCTCTCTTGTAGACATACAATTATGGGGGAATGATCGTGAATTATGAGCTTAAGTTCTTCATATTTAGCCCTTAAACACTGACAATTCCATTGCAAAATGGAGTAGAAAACTATGTATTATTTTCTGGAAGACATTTTTGATGAGGTCTCCCCATTGACAGGTTTTGATTTAACAATATTTTCTATGGGCTTCTTAAGAGTGGGTCTTGACAAGTTAGGTTTTATATTAGCCTTTTCAGTGTTCTTTTTACCTAATTCTTGTGGGGGATGGTGGACCTTCAACTTGAATTTTTTATTGATTTGAGAAGTTTTCCTGTTGATCTGATATTTCAACAGGCAGATCATCATATCTATTTGATGTCATAACTTAGGTGTTTTTAATGGTGTTTTCTCTTTTCCTATTAACAGGTGGTGATTTATCAGGTTTTGGTGTTTTCCCCACTACAGGTGCACCTGATAACTCTGTTTCATGTGAAACCTCTATCAAATCAGGCAAGGATATACTGTAGCCTGAGAGGGGTTAGTATTACCCATAAACAATATGAGTCTGGTATCATATTAAGTTATCCAGCATTATGATAAAAAATGCCTGATTCTATAATATAACTATTCAAAAATTATTTTCATAAGCAAAAGTTACAAAATTAAAAATATTGAAATTTACTAAAAAAAATAATCATGCAAAAAAATTATACACCAAGCGTATTATGGTAATCCAATAGGATATAAAGTATATTTACATTTCATATTTGGGCATCAAAGAAATGTATCCTAAAACGAAACAGAAAAACTGCCTGTAATATAATTTACAAGACCCCTGACACACTTATGAATGCTGTGCGTCAGTGCAATTTCAAGGCCATCTCTAACCAAGGAAACCTTACATATAACAGCTAGGAACATAAAAACTGCAAATGGGGACAAACTTGAACCTTCCTATCTCTTGCTACTTTCATTTACTTTGGAAGGTTTTAGTAAAAAAAAAAATAAGAGAGAGAGAGAGAGAGAGAGAGAGAGAGAGAGAGAGAGAGAGAGAGAGAGAGAGAGAGTGTGTGTGTGTATTATAAGCTTGATAAAATGGGGTCCTTGTTGATATAATGGTAGACCACCAAATGAAAAACTTCTCAAACAATCAATGCAAGCAACTGGTAGTAAATACAATACAGTACCCATACCTTGACTATTATCTTCACCAAGCAATACGTGTATAAAAGAAAAAAAAAGGAGAATGATTCACTTAACTTTAAAGCAGAACTACAACACAGCAGCAACTTTTTAAGGTCTCAATATCTGCCACAATTGAGCAAATGGAAGCCACTTCATGAAATTTTCCTAAATATATAAATCTTCTAGAGGAAAAGCACAGAGAAACATTTGCAATTGAATGTAGGAATCAATTTGCAGTCTTAAAGACTTTAAGAGACGAAGAATAGACAATTAATGAAGAACTGTGTGATATTAAGAAAATATATCAGTCAGTTGGTAGTTAAGCCTTGGGACAAACAGTTACAAGGAGAAAGCCATGGTTATCGAATGATACTTGGGATACTATAAAAAGGAGACAAACACAGTATTGACAGTGAGGTCAAAAAAAAGGCCAGGAATGACTAGAGAGAGTATTTAGACAGTAAAGCAGATGAGGCCGACAAAGCTATAATTCAGGAAGTGGCTAGGGTGTGAGAATTGCTCATATAATTATTAATGAAATCTCGACTGGGCAACGAAGAAGCATATACCCATCAGAAAGAGAGATGACTCTGTCATAACAACAGACGATGAAGAAAGACAACTTTGGATGGAACACTTTAGTGAGGTTATGAATAGGACATATGAAGGGAATAATTTGATTGATATACCTGAAGCTGATGAAGACCTTGATGTGCCCATGAATGAATTCAGTGTGTGTGAAGTTGAAGCTATCCTAAAAAAACTAAAGAGATGGAAAGCCCCTGGATACGATGGAATAACTGCTGAGTTGATACTGGCTGAAAATGAAGTGACTCCCAGACTACTTACGAGATTATTTTGTAGAATGTGGCATAAAGAGGCAAAACCTGATGAATGGGAGTTAGGAGTGTTGGTGAAAATAGCTAAAAGGGGAGACCTGACTGATTGCAATAATTACAGAGGCATAAAACTTATGTCAGCTGTTATGAACATATATAGTATGCTTATTCTTAAGAGACTGGAGAGAAAGATTGAAGAAAAGGTGAGAGATGAACAAGCAGGATTTAGAAAAGGTAGAAGTTGCACTGACCAGATTTTCAGTTTAAGACATGCTGTAGAGCAATGTGTAGAATATATAAATCCCCTTTTGATGGTATTTGTGGACTATGAAAAAGTCTTTGATAGTGTGCACCGGCAAATTTTGTGGAGATTGATTGATTGATTTATTTGAAGTTCTCTGGCATCCTGACATCGAATGTCATAGACACCGATATCATTTATTATAAATAAAGATTAAAAGATATTCAATTAAAACTATTAGTAAATATATTATAAAAGTTAAAAAGCATCAAGAAGACCTGCTTCCGATTTGAATCTAAAAATTCCACTAGAAGTTAATATGATATAAAAGTTAAATAGCATTAAGAAGACCTGCTTCGATATAAATTTAAAAACGCCACTGGCATTGTACGACACATCATGTCCAAGGATCTTGGCAAAAATGAACCTGCCATCTTTACCATGAGTCTCAAATAGATATATATATTCCTTTCGGTGCTATAAGTGGGGCATTCAGTCAAAAAAATGCCTCACTGTCATGGGTATCAACGGTCGTCGCAATATGGTTGGTGTTGGCCAGCCAGCAGAAACTCGTGTCATCCGGGTGTGACCAATGCAGAGACGACAAAGAGTCTTCTCCCATTTTTGGGGCATCCCATTACACCAAGGGGACACACCCATCGCAATTTCTCTCATCTTATTTTCGCTTAAACTATCCCAATGCTGTTGCCAATTATTATAAATAGAATTCTTAATTGCAGGTAAAAAATCATTACAAAGAATGGGAGACCTTTTTGGTAGCAACTCTGCTGCAGCACTCTGTGCCAATGAATCTGCCTCTTCATTTCCAGACACACCTACATGTGCTGGAACCCAGCAAAATTAAACTGTTATACCTTTTAGGCCAATAATCAAAAGCCACTATAAAATCTTTAAAACTAAAGGGTTACAAGAATTAAAACCTTCTAAAGCTTGAAGGACACTTCTTGAACCACTAAAAATGGTAAAAAAACCCTCCTCTTTTAATGCTATTTTCTTAATAGCGGTTAGTATGCCATATAATTCTGCAGTAAATATTTAAGATATTGGAGGAAGTGCCCCTCTACCGTTAAAAAAACTACTATATACTCCAAATCCAACGCCAGCATCGGATTTGGAGCCATCGGTATATATAAAAGTTGATTTCTTATGTTCTTCAACATGTTCCATAAAAAGAGACCTAACTTCTAATTCAGTCATGTTTTTTAACACCAATAAAATATTTACAGAAAGCTATCTCTGGTAATTTCCACGGAGGGGTTGATGGTATCTTAAATGGAAGTACCTTACCTCTAATTTTATCTAGACTGTTTAATACTGTACTTGTTTTACTCGAAACCAATAAGGTTGAGGAGATTTTGGGTGCAACTCAAAGAATGTCGAGTTCCTTACAAGGACTGCAGTCTGAAAAGCTAGAGTTGTAACCTAAACCAATACAGAATAATGGAAGATATGCGGTAATGATCTAGAGGTAACTCTCCAGCATCAACAAGGAGACTTAGGATAGGTGAGGTTCTAAACGCTCCTGTGGACAATCTTATACCAGCATGATGTATTGAATCTAATATCTTTAATCGGCTTGGGGTGGCTGAGGAGTATTTTTCACATCCATAACTAATTTTGGAAAATATTAAAGCCTTGTATAATTTTAAATTAGTTTTATGGTTTGCCCCCCATGATGTATGGGACAATACCTTTAAAAGATTCAGAGCCTCAAGACATTTAGCTTTTAATGCCTTAAAGTGTGGAATCCATGTCAACCTACAATCGAAAATCAATCCTGAAAATTTAGCTTCACCTACACGTGGGATCCGTTGACCTTTCATGTATATATCAGGGTCTGGATGTAGTCCTCGCTCTTGACTGCTTGTCTTCGGTCTTCTGTGGATTTATGAATTAGATTTTTGTTTTTCCCTATGAGCCAAATTTTCTGGAGTATCTCTTGTTTTTTTTCCCTCCTCCCACTCTGCGAGATTTTTTACGGTTCTAATCGTCTTAACCAGTGTTTTCCATGTCGCTTGCCTCTAGGTCTCATTATTGTGTGAGGAAGAGGTAGTTGGCGAGAAATGGTCTTTGTTTGTCACAGGAGTCTCGTTTGTTTTCCTTTGGCTGTCGTCTGGTACTTCTCTGAAGGTGTTGTCTTATGACCTTCCTTTATTGATGAGTAGTCTCTTTACTCTTGACGCCTTTCACCTCATAGTTGGTACGATGATAAAGGCCGAGACATTTTATTGTTTCCTTGGAGAAATTGTCGGACGGCTGTCTGTCTTCCTTCTGAGTGATTGTTCAGCTGATCACAGTCTGAACTGACCTTCAATTCTCTCTTGGCCTTTCTGTTTGCAGACCACTCTGTATCAGGAGAGAATTATATTTGTTCATTATTTTCTCTTAAATTAATCTTAGTTGTTACCTCTTATTCTAAAAAGGGGAAGCTCTTCCAGTTCCCTCCACCTGGTCAAAGGGGATAAGTAGGCTAGATAAATTATCCTAAGGTAATATTTATTAATAAGAAATTTTCATTCTAAAATTAATATTACTTATCTGGATAATATGGCACTTCTGGTATTACACAACAGATGAGAGAGTTATATGAACTCTCGTTCCAGCCGTCAGCATTACTAACGACAGGTTAGAATAGGTGGAGAAAATTTGGGCGAGTTATTGGGGTTCAGGGCTAGCTAATTTATCCAGGTAAGTATTATTGATCTTAATTTTAGAATGAAAATTCAGTATTTTTTAAGTACAATATTTCAATCTTATGTATCAAGTTCCACTTACCACCTCAACCACCCTGCAATGTCTAGGGTGAAAGATAAAGGGAGAACTCAGCTGATTCGAATTTTGCTGAAAGAAATCAGGTTTATATCATCATCATCATCATCTCCTCCTATGCCTATTGACGCAAAGGGCCTCGGTTAGATTTCGCCAGTTGTCTCTGTCTTGAGCTTTTAATTCAATACTTCTCCATTCATCATCTCCTACTTGGCGCTTTATAGTCCTAAGCTATGTAGGCTTGGGTCTTCTAATACTTCTAGTGCCTTGTGGAGCCCAGTGAAGCGTTTGGTGAACTAATCTCTCTTGGGGAGTGCGAAGAGCATGCCCAAACCATCTCCATCTACCCTTCATGATGATCTCATCCACATGTGGTACTCTTATAGTTTCATTTCTAATCCTGTCCTGTCATTTAACTCCTAACATCCTTCTGAGGGCTTTATTCTCAAATATACTAAATCTATTGGAGATTGTTTCATTGTCATGTCCATGGAAGTAACACCGATCTCACTAAACTGATATATAGTCTGATTTTTATATAATGTTTTAGGCAATTTGATTTCCAATGTAGCCATTGTCTGATTTGCTTTTTTCAATCAATCATTAAACTCTAATTCTAAAGACCCTGTATTGGAGGTCATTGTTCCTAAATACTTAAATGATTATACCTCATTAATCCTTTCTCCTTTCAATGATATTTCATCTTCCGTTGCCTACTCCGTGCTCATCATCTTCAGCCCCACCTCATGTGATATTTCATGCATTCTGGTAAGCAAGAATTGCAAATCCTGTGGTGTTCTGCTAAGAAGGACAGCATCATCAGCATACTCTAGGTCTGCTAAATTCCCATCACCAATCCAGTCTAATCCTTCTCCACCATCTCTGACTGTTCTACACATTACAAAGTCCATGAGGAGCATAACCAATATAGGTGACAACACATTCCCTTGGAGTACTCCACTGTTCACTGGAAGCTCACTTGATAAGACTCCATTAACATTAACTTTGCACTTGCTATGCTCATGACCTGACTTAATCAAATTTACATATTTAAGAGAAATTCCATAATAATGCAGGATTCTCCACAAAACTCCCTCTTAATGAGAGAATGCCTTGAAGAAGTCATTGAGCTTCAGCATGTCATTTCATTCCCGTGCTGAAACTTGATGACGGGCAAGAGGGCTCTTTGAACTTGGCGAAATTGCTCCCCCAGTTTGAATCTAAATTTCTCTCTTTCACCTTTTTCTTTCTCTCAATATTACTTCGACCTAATTTTATAAACTTACTTTCGTGTGGCTTTCCAAACTCTATGAGAAAAATTTCCCTTATATATATGCATATATTAACTGGCTTGGATGTTTATATATCCGTTATTGCTGCCTGCTTTGATGAATGGGAGGAGGTGTCACAGTTGGGAGGATTTTGCATTCATAGCTATATGTGAGAGTATTGGATGATCTCAGCCATCCCAAAGATGGTTTGGACCTTTTTGGCAGAACTATTCACAAGTGTTGGGTCTTTGGAATCCAGGGGGATCCAGGTTAATATTTAGTAGTCAGGCCTTCCCATAATGAAGCTCAATACTACACAGTATTCTAGAAATTTTATTCCAGCAGTGACCAAGTTGTGGAATGACCTCCCTAATCGGGTAGCTGAATCAGTAAAGGTTCATAAATACAAACTTGCAGCATATGTTTTTATGTTGAACAGGCAAAGTCTTTTTATTGTTTATATATGAAATATCGGTTTTGATGTTAGTTTTTAGATTACCTTATTTTAATTGTTCATTATTTCTCGAATCTTTTATTATTTCCCTTCCTCACTGGGCTATTTCTCCCTGTTGGAGCTATTGGATTTAGAGCATCTCGCTTCTCCAACTACGGTTGTAGCTTAGCTAGTAATAATAATAATAATAAGATCGGAACCATCAAAGCAGCAACACCAAGAACTGTTTTCTCCAGCAAAAGGAGCCACGTCCATGATGAGATGGAGAGAATGCTTCTTGTTTGAATCAAGGTTAAAGGAAATCGCTGGGGACACGGACACCAAGACGGTAATCTGCCAGAACACCAGTGTCATTTTCGGGGATCTCATGCGTGCTCAGGCCAAAGACGATGCAGGAAAAGGGACATCAAAGCACCCCCAGAATTCAATGCTTTTCGGGGATGGTTTGAAAACTTAAAGAGACAGTCTGGCTCCATTCAGTGGTGCGGCAAGGGGAGGATGCCAGTTCAGACACATAAGCGACCAAGGCCCTTGTCAAGACGTTCAATGAGTTGACTCTCCAAGAAGGCTCAAGTCCTCAGCAAGTCTTCAACTGTGATAAAACTGGGCTTTTTTGAGAAAAGAGAAAAAAAAAAAGCCTCCTCGGACGTACATCCTGGCAGGAGAAAAGAAGCTACCCAGGTATAAGCTTATGAAGGACAGGCTTACCCTTACACAGATTATATGGTGAAGCCCCTGCTGGTGTATCACTTCAAGACTCCTCAAGCCTTCAAGGCCCACAATGTACTTAAGGAGAAGCTTCCGGTGATGTGGAGGGCTAATGGAAAAGCCTGGGTAACAAGACGCTCGTCCACCGAGTGGGAAATGTCGGCTGGTGTAGGACAACGCCCCTGCTCACCCTACTGGCCACGAGGAAAATATCCTAACGGATTATCCGTTCATCAAGGTTTTCTATCTTCCATCTAACACCACCCCTCTCCTCCAGAACCCTGGACCAGCAAGTGATTTCAAACTTTAAGAAGTTCTATATGAAATATCTCAAGATGTGTTTCAAATTCACTGAGAGCACAAACCTCCCCAGCGTAAATTTTGGAAAGAGCATGTCGATGTTGTGATATGACTCGGAATCATCAATACAGCTTGGCGGGAGGTTTCAAGGCGCACCTTGAACTTTGCGTGGAAGAAGCTGTGGCCTGATACCATCTCCGCCCAAGATTTGGAGGGCTTCCAAGTAGGCCTTAATGAAGCCGAAGTAAAAAAAGTTGACAATCCTGAACCCGTTGCTCAATATGAGATTGCTGAGATTGTTAGACTCAGGATGTCCATGGGTTTCTCAATATAATTTGCCGAGATTGTTGGACTCGGGATGTCCATGGGTCTGGAACTTCTCTAGCAGCGACGAGGACGACGACCCACTGACAACGGGAGAAAATAAGGAGGGTCTAGCTGGCTACCATAAAATGACGTTTGCCCGAGCCATTTCAGGAAAATTTCAAGAAGCAGGCAGAAACAAGCTTCCATGGATAGTTATTTATAAAGGAGGCCTTCGATAACAGTAGGCCAAAAGGAAGCTAAAAGTGATCCAAAATAGAAAGAAAAGGGGAAGTGAAGAAAACAATTAAATTTAGAAAATACAAAAAGTAAAAACGACAAAATTGGAAAAATTTTATCGCGATTTTTACGAGAAGTTTTATCTAATAGGTATTGCATTGTTTTTGGAAATCCCAATGCTGTTGCCAACAATTGGAAAAGAGATTCTTAATATTGGGTAAATAATTATAACAGAATTTTTTTTCCCCCTGGACCGCTAAAAACCGAATCGCGATTAACGAGGCACGACTGTATCCCATCACCCATCCACATCAAATTAGGATCCATTGACCCAAACAACAAGAATGACGTCCTAAACCAACCTAGGCAATACAAAATAACAAACCCCATGTAGCGAAAGAAAAATCTAATCTCCTGTCTGACGACCTATCCTGCCAAACCAGAAGGCCCAAGTACAGTGGAACCTCTACATACGATTGTCCCAACATACGAAGTAAAATTCGACCAAATTTCTGTCTCAACATATGAAGTGTTGCTCCAACATACGACGTAAACAATACGCTTACCCGTGGAATTTTCTCGAAAGCGTGCAGCGTAGTTTGTTGTTGACGCCGCTAGACGGCAGCACATTGGAGGGACGCCAATCGAGCGTCACCTTGATCAGTCCTCTCATCGCGTGCGCATCGTGTGGTTGTCCTCTATTCGCTCAGTTTTAACAGTTTATTTATCTTGCCTTTTCACGTGTTGTTTTCTGTGTTCCGGTATCATGGGTCCTAAAAACCTTAGTTTCGGTTCAGGAAGTAGTAGCAGTGATGAGAAAAAGAGGAAGTCTATGCTTTCATTAGAATTAAAGCAGGAAATCATAGAAAAGCATAAGCGAGGTGTACGTGTTAGCGATCTCGCTAAACAATATGGCCGGAATATGTCGACGATCTCGACAATGATAAAACAGAAGTCAGCCATTAAATCAGTGAAACCTTCGAAGGGGATCAGGATTATTTCTAAACGTCATAGCCCTACCCTTGAAGAGATGGAACGACTTTTGTTAATATGGATCAAGGACAAGGAGATTGTTGGCGATACGATCACGGAAACGATCATTTGTGAGAAGGCCAGCGCTATCTACAGTGACTTGAAGGCGGCGCGCTCTCGGGGTGACGCGGGGGAGAGTTCAGCCGATCCTACGACGGAGGAATTCAAGGCGTCTCGAGGTTGGTTCGAGAAATTTAGGAAACGGACCGGGATTCATTCAGTTGTTCGTCATGGAGAAGCTTCGAGTTCGGACACTAAGGCTGCTAAAGACTTTGTTAAAAAGTTCGAAAGCATCGTGGCGGAGGAAGACTAAGTAGAGCAGCAGGTTTTCAACTGTGATGAAACCGGTCTGTTTTGGAAAAAGATGCCTAGTCGAACGTACATTACCGCTGAAGAGAAGAAAACGCCTGGACATAAGCCAATGAAGGACCGGTTGACTCTTGCGCTTTGTGCCAACGCCAGCGGGGACTGCAAAATTAAGCCTCTGTTAGTTTACCATTCCGAAAACCCTAGGGCATTTAAAGCACATAGAATTAATAAAGACCTGCTACATGTTCTATGGCGTTCTAATTCTAAGACTTGGGTTACTAGGCATATCTTTGTGGAATGGGCAAAAGTAGTTTTCAGCCCTGCTGTCAAGAAGTATCTTCAGGAAAGGAATTTGCCTTTGAAGTGCTTGCTTTGTTTGGACAATGCACCCGCTCACCCCCTCGGACTCGAAGATGATATCATCGACGAATACAAATTCATCAAGGTGTTGTATCTTCCACCGAATACCACCCCTATCCTCCAGCCCATGGACCAGCAAGTCATCTCTAATTTTAAGAAGCTCTACACCAAGCACTTACTTAAGCAGAGCTTTAATGTCACGCAAAGCACCAACTTAACTTTGCGTGAATTTTGGAAGAGCCACTTTAATATCGTGCACTGCTTAAAGATCATTGATCAGGCTTGAGAGGGAGTAACTCGTCAGACCCTGAATTCCGCTTGGAAGAAGCTTTGGCCTGATGCTGTTGCTCCCAGAGATTTCGAAGGTTTTTGCCCCGAGAATGAACCTGTGGTTGCCGCCGAGGAAGACGTCAAAGAGATTGTATCCCTTGGCAAGTCCATGGGTCTGGAGGTGGATGAAGATGACATCACCGAACTCGTCGATGAGCATCACGAAGAGCTCACCACCGAGGAACTCAAGGAGCTGCAAGCCATGCAGCATGATGAGTTCCAAGCGCAGTTGAGTGAGTCGGAGGAGATCGAGGAGGTAGGCGAAATCTTAGGTACGGCGGAAATAAAACAGATGTTGGCATATCATCAACACTTTGTTGATTTCATCGACAAGCATCACCCACAGAAACTTCAGGTTTGCCGTGTTGTTGCGAAGTTCGATGATGTTTGCTTAAAGCATTTTAGAAAAATACTCAAAAGCCATATAAAGCAACTTTCACTCGATAGTTTCTTTAAAAAATCTTTAAAACGGTCTAGTGATCATGATGAAAAGAACGAAAGTCAAGCAAAGAAAAGGAAGACCGAATCGAGTGAAAGAGATGAAAATTAAAAATAAGAAAAGAAAAAATGTAAAAAAAAAAATATAAAATTATAAAAATGAAAAAAAAAATAAGCTAAGTTAAGTTAAAGTTCACGTAATAGTGTAAGTTAGTGTAAGTTATCGTACACGTTATCGTACAAAGTCACCGTCCCTACCTCCTCACTGATCTTCCGTCTCCTCCTGGGTAGAAGTCCCTACACCTGCGCTGGCCTGTCGCTAAGGTAAAGTGTTACATTACAACCCGTTTTTTATATATTATTTCATTATTATGTATTCTTATTTTGGTTTGTAATATGTATTTATTATACAGGCATTGTATTAATGTCACGTGTAATTATGTGTAGCCATTTATTAAGGATTTATTATGGGTTTATAGGCTGAGGAACGAATTAAATCAATTACTATATATTCTTATGGGAATCACTTCAGGCGCTATGAGCACCGACTACGCGTACGAGTATTGTTTACTTCGGGTGTCGAAAAAAACATTCGGGTGTAGAGTCGGAACGTGTTCGAATTGTACTTCGCGTGTCGAAAAATTTGGATACAACCGGTACGACGAAAATTGCTTCGTGTGTCGAAATAAAATTCGGGTGTAGAGTCAAAAATTTGCTCGAATTTTACTTCGGATGTTGGAAAATTCGGATGTAGATACGTTCGGATGTAGAGGTTCCACTGTGTGTGTGTGTGTGTGTGTGTGTGTGTGTGTGTGTGTGTGTGTATATATATATATATATATATATATATATATATATATATATATATATATATATATATATATTATACACACTGTATACAGTATATATATATATATATATATATATATATATATATATATATATATATATATATATATATATATATATATATATATATATATATATATTATACACACTGTATACAGTATATATATATATATATATATATATATATATATATATATATATATATATATATATTATACACACTGTATACAGTATATATATAAATATATATATATATATATATATATATATATATATATATATATATATACCACAAATTTTAAGTAATTTGTATTTTTCCTAACATACTTACCGAGAAACACTTTCTTAGGAGTCACTGGTGGCTCCTCTCTAATGACCAGAGTTTTGCATAGTTTACCCTACCACCATTCTCCAACGTGACCCGTTAGCGGAAGAGAACGTGACCTGGGGCAATGCCCGAGGTCAGCCAAGTGGCGACGCTCTCTACCTAGGCAGTATGTTTTATGTAAGGAACAATACTCTAGGACTGTAAGGCACTGCGGGGACGGTTGGGGGGGGGGGCCATAACTCGAAAGTGTTTCTCGGTAAGTATGTTAGGAAAAATACAAATTACTTAAAATTTGTGATTTGTTCCGACACAGACACTTACCTCGAAACACTTTCTTAGGAGACTTACACCTTAGGAGGAGGGAGTGCCCGTAGCCCAAGACCCCAATGGACAGTAGGATAAACTACACAAAATACTCATTAAGTGTGGTAATACTTACCCTTCTGCAATTTTCTTCCTTGTGCTTGTTCCATAATGGCGATTCTTGAGGCTTGTCTAATGAGCGATAGCTCTGAGGACAACTGATAGTACGAGAAAAAGGGGGAAAAGGCGAAAGCGAAAAATAAGCCTACTTGTGTCTAGAACATTTGTGGTTCACTATCGAGGCCGGGGCTTAATTCGTCAAACCGAATGGAAGGCTGAGATGACCGGCCCGATCGAAAGCCCATCCCGGGAGTTCCTCGTACCGTCCTTGAGATAATGATCGGTGAAATGTCGACTGGTTAGACCAAGTCCCTGCTCGAAGATCCTGAGCCACTGACATGTTCTTTTCAGATGCAAGGGAGGTGCCTAGAACCCTAACATCATGAGCCCTGGGTTCTCTTGGCACTGAAAACCCCTCATTTGAGGGAGCTTACCTAATTCCTTGTCTGACCCAAAAGGAAACTGTATTCTTGATGTTCTTTTTCGTTTGACCCCAGGAAACAACGAGGTTCTTAATAGACGGGCGGGGCTTCGCCGTTCTTTTAAGATACTTCCTAATCACCCTGACGAGGCACAATTTCAAACCTTCCTGGTTTCCTTCATTTGGGATTGCTGGGATAGTAAAGCTCTCAAACCTCGGAACCCAAACTGACGGATCCTGTGTCTTGGCGACGAAGTAGGGGACTAACTTAAGGGTTCTCTCCTTCCATCCTCTAGAATACTCCACCTCATACGAAAATCCTTGTAGCTCGCTCACCCACTTAGCTGAGGCTAACGCTAACAAGGAGACTGCTTTGAATGTGAGATTCCTGTCTACCATGTCTCTTAAGGGTTCGAAAGGTGGTTTTCGGAGCATATCCAGAACCCTTGCCAGGTCCCAATTCGGGATTCTCGGGGCAGAAGGGGCCTGATTGCTCGAAAGCCTTGATGAGCATGGACACCTGTCTTGAAGAACCGAGAACTATGCCTCTCAGGAGAAAAACTTGACCAAGGGCAGCTCGAACTCCCTTAATCGCAAGGACTGTCATGGCCAACTTATCCCTGAGATGGACCAGGAAATCCGCTATAATGGGCACGGATACTTCTAAGGATTCTATCTTCTTGTCCTTGTCCACTTAACGCACATCGTCCACTTGGATTGGTAGACGGCCATAGAGGATTTCCTCAGGTAAAGGGGCATCCTCCTATCTGTCTTGCTTGAGTACCTTTGTCTTTTCAGGAGGCGCTGGATAACCTCCAGGCGTGAAGACGAAGGGCTTGTGGGTTTCGTGAAACCACTGAAAATGTGGTTGTCTCCATAGATCTGGTATGTTGGGAAGAGTCCAGGGAGGGAGAGTGGCGAGACTCATTAGGTCTGCGAACCACTCTCTCTCCGACCAACAAAGGCGCTACCAAAGTCATTGTAAGGTTGGTTGCTGCCCTCACCATGTTGAGGACTTGACTTATTAGGGAGAAAGGGGGGAAAGTCATACACGTCTAGATCGTCCCATCTGTGTTGAGACACGTCCTCCAATGCCGCCTTCGGGTCTGGGACAGGTGAACAGAATACGGGGAGTTCTTCGTTCACCCTTGTTGCAAACAGATCCATTACCGGGGGCCCCCACATCTGAATGATGTCGCTTGCCACTTGTGGGTGCAGGGAGCACTCCGACGCAACTATTTGTCCCGTTCTGCTGAGACGTTCTTCTTCCCCAGAATGAAGCTTGCTGTCGGGTTGATTTCCTCTTTTCCTTCCCAATCCAGGATCTGAAGGGCCAGACCGCACAACTCTTTTGATCTCAGCCCTCCCCCGGAAACAGCAGACTCGAACTGGGAGAAGAAGGTGGCAGCTGATGCCGCCCTTCCGTCTGAGAAGCCCTGGCAAAGGATGTCCAAGGTTTCCCCTGTCTTGCATGTTCCGTTTGGTCTACTTTCCCACGTGTGGTAATTACTTTGGGCCTTGAGTCCCTGCAGGAGTTTCGCCGCTCTATAGCCTGTGCTGGAATCGCTATTGAGGGTTATAACTCTGTCTATGTGGGTTCTTCCAATTCCCACGTTCCTGGCCTCAGGAAGGGAAAGTGAGGACTTCTGGGCGGTGTAGGCTAGAAACTTGTTCAAGCCCGAGGTCCACGTCTCTACCTCCTGTAGGAATGGTTCCACCAGGCTATTGTAGCCTTTAATCAAGGCGAATACCCTCCTATACGCAGAGTCCTCCATCGCCGACGTCGTCTCACCAACCACTTCCTCCGTCCTGCGCTGGGGAGAGGCATGGTCACGGGCCCTTCGTATTTTCTTAACGTATGCAACTAAGGTTGCATTGTCCGACATCAGGGCCACTGAATACCCTTCCAAGTCTTCCGTGAAATGTTTGCAGGACATTGCTTTGTAGGGACTTCTCCCTTTCTGTCCAAGTCCCCTTCGCTGTCTTTTCCCCAGAGGTGCGTTCCCCCTCCTTCTTTCTACCCGTCCGTAAACTGGCGGATTTCAGAGGTTGGGAGGACAGGGGCATCCCTTTTAGTGTGTGTGACCGATCCTGCCACCACTCTACGGCTTGTCTGGTTTCTTGCCGGACTGGCACCACTTTGTCTGGGGAACTTCTCTGGTTCCAACTCTCCTTTAAGTTCCATTAAACCCTCCTAAGGATCTGTCTCCCATGTGGAACTAGCTTCTCTAAGGACACCAGATGTCCTACCAACCTCTGCCCATCCTTCATTCTTCTGGGATGTCCTCAAAGGAAGGGAAGGAGAACTTGGTCCAGGTTGTCCAGACTGTCTATGGATGGAAAAGGCCTTGACCTGTGACGAATCCAGGGTTATTCCCAATTTAAGTCATTCTGTTGGTTTGGGTCAACTGAGATTTAGCCGGTCTTCTGGGGCACCTTGTCCTACCCCTACTAGGACGTCCTCTCACTAGTCCCAAGTGGACGTCCTTCTAAAGCCTAATACTTGCTTTGTGATTTTAGGCCCTGTAGCAGTTTGGCTGAAGTGTGACCTTTGGAGGTGTCCCTATGCAGGTGAACACCTTATCAATGGGTACACCCAACTTTACGTCCCTCTCCTCGGAAGGAGCCAAAGATGACTTCTTCTAGACAGGTTCCTCCATAATCCTGTTAAGGCCAGGGCGCCAGTCAATTACTTCTTGAGGTAGTGGCTGCTCAATTTGTGTCCCCTTATCAAGGAGATCACCCTCCAAGATTCGCGATGGGGTGTAGATTCATCACGGGCACCTCTGTCACTTAACGAGCCTTTGATAAAGGGACAGGCTCCTCTGTGGAGGGGTGCCACAGAGGGATCAGAGCACGTGTAGAGTCAGCACGGGCCCCACCGCTCTGAACGAGTCTCGCGGTTAAGCCCTTCCAGGCGAGAAGGGTGCCTCCGTCATTTCGAGCCTTCGAGGAGGGGACGGGCTCCTCCGTGAAGGTGTTAGAAGACTCCTTCCTTGGGCTGACTCGTCGAGGCTGCCCCGGGAGAGCCTCCAACAGAGCTCGTGATTGTAGACAGGACTTTGAGCTGACACTGGACGGGAATTGCCGTGGCATCCAGAACCTCCGTCCTCCGTTAGGACGGGCATAGTCATGGTGGCGAGGGCCTCCGTCCTGTAGGCGAGGCCCCCCGTTATGACGGGCATCTCCGTGGTGGTGAGGGCCTCCGTCCTAAAGGCGGAGTCCTCCGCTAGGATGGGTCTCGATGGGGAGACCCGTCGAGGCTGCCCATCCTAGGAGACGGCTCCCTCCGCTGAGCGGATGGAGTGGCTCTAGGACGGGACTTAGGCCTACAAGACGAGGTCCTCCGCCCATCGACTGACTCTCTGGCGGGGCTCTTGGCTTGTATGGAGGGGAACGGGGACTTCCCCTGTCCCGAGATCCTGTGGGAGACCGCAAGGGGAGTTCCTCCACACAGACCGATCTCTCTTCCTCCTGTGTCGTCTCCGACGTTCCTCGCTTGAAGGGCCCGAAGGATCGCGCCCCGATGAGTCTGACTTGCCTTCGTACTGCAACCTCATACCGGACTGTGGCTTCTTGGGGCTAAGCAGTAACCATGACGTAGATGGCAGACGAAAACTCTCTGAAACTGATGACTTCGCCGGTAACCACGCCGTTGAACGAGCCATGAAGGGGAAGGACTAGCATAGGACCTCCTCCATGTCCAGTGGGGACCTCAACGGCGTCCCTGGCACATCCCACGCCAGCGGATCCCTCCGTAGCTGAAGCGCCTGAGGCCTCTACCCATGAATCTGGTGATAAGGAAAATGGAACATTATTAGGCCATATGGGGTCCTCCGCCGAGACGCGGTCCCTACGAGAGAGAGTCGCGTCCCTCAGACCCCCACACACTCACTTGTAGACGCCTGATCTGCCCTGGACAAAGAAGACTCCCCCACAACATCTCTCCCTTGGGAAGGAGGCACCAACTTCTTACACTTCAAGGACTTACCTCGTCCTAGGGAGAAGAATGCACTCTACCTGACCCCTCTCCTGCCGACGTCGCAGGGGAAGACAAGCTAGTTTCCCTAGGAGACCTCTTCGAAGCCGTCTTCTTCGTGCCGCATTTCACCCATTGGACCTCGCTCCAACCGGCACATTCGGGACACGTGTCTGACGGCGAACAAGCTTTGACAAGAAAGCCCTACACGATTTCCCGGCTCTAGGCCCAGGACAACGGCGATCGTACTCCATAGCACAACACAGAGATCGCTAGACCCAAGAATAAAGCAAGGGGAAAGCACTAAACCCCCCCAAAAGCACAAAGGAACGATCCTAAAAGAACACAGATAAGGCACTAATCACTCGTGAAGGAATCGAGACCATGTGGTAACCACATGGTAACGAGCACAAAGGGGGTCGCAGAGAGAACTGAGGAGCGATGTGTGTGAACACAACGTGACCAGAAAACATACTGCCTAGGTAGAGAGCGTCGCCACATGGCTGACCTCGGGCGTCGCCACATGGCTGACCTCGGGCATTGCCCCAGGTCACGTTCTCTTCCCCTAACGGGTCACGTTGGAGAATGGTGGTAGGGTAAACTACGCAAAACTCTGGTCGTTAGAGAGGAGCCACCAGTGACTCCTAAGAAAGTGTTTCTCGGTAAGTGTCTGTGTCGGAACAAATATATATATATATATATATATATATATATATATATATATATATATATATATATATATATATATATACAGTAAGGTCCCGAATTATGCGAGAATTTGGTCGATCAATGACCTTGTTTAAATGGAAAATCGCATATTTCGAAACACAAAACGAACAGAAACAATTCCATTAGGGCCATGGCAACCAGCAACTTGCCTATTCAAACGTGTTTACCACCCATTTCCAATACTTTCTATGTATACTATATTTTATCATAATATCAAATTGTTCTTGTAAACAAATCAAACATTTAATAAACTTTAAAATTCTAATAACTTGAAATAGGGTTAAAATTACAACCAGGATGGGTGTAAACACCGTATATTTACCGTTATAACACAACCCAAAATACAGACAAATTTTAATGTTTGTCACATCTATTGTATAAGACAACTGGTGAATAGCAAAACCATCACCATAGACTAGCTTCTGTTGTATCATTGAAAATCCAGAATTTTCAAAATGAAGGCGATTTTATATCATGCGTTTCCTAAACACGCCAAAACCCACGATAAAAAACGACAACCAATGTTTTGTTTACGTTTTTCTCTGATCATAACGAAGAAACAGACGCATTTACACATCTGTGTAAAGGTTCGTTTTTGAATTGACAGCAATCTTACCAATTATTGATTATATGTTGATTTTGTAATTACCAATGTTCTACCTAATTTTTCTTAGAACTTCCAAATAAAATGAAGTGAATGCCATTTATATAATGTTTTTATTTATGACGCCGCCTGAAACGGAAACCTTCCATTCGTTTACTGTACGCTCTATCTTCGATCATAATAAACAAACGAGGGCATTAAACACGCATGATCAAAGTGATAAACAATGATATTAAAAGCTTTTAGTAAATATGTTATTACAAATATTTACCGTATCTATATAATTTCCTACATACGTGGCAAAGCGGGAAAACTTTATTTTTTTTTTTGGCGTGTAATCAACAGTAACAAAGTGCCGCTAATGACAGAATGATAATTTACGATAATTCTAAAGTCACGAAAGATAATTGTCCTTTCCATATCCAAAATACTTTTCCTAACTTCAGTTATAAGTCAACTTGTACCCACCTCAATTATGGAACCGTCAGAAAAAAAGTAAAAGAAGAAGAAAGTACTAGGCCGGGTTTTAAAGTCGTCGAATTAGGTTATCGCTATAACGTTCGACGTGACAGAGATTGTGCGAGTTTGGAGAAAGTAAGGAAAATTTAATCATGATTGCTTTTAATATAATTATTACTTTGTGAAGCCACAAAGATTTCATTTGTTACACACACACACACACACACACACAAGAGAGAGAGAGAGAGAGAGAGAGAGTGTGTGTGTTTTAAAAGTACTTAACAAAAAATATGATAGATTAAAACACATTGGTGCTTATGTAATATTAACTAACTG